>NC_065923.1:23539549-23843287 GCF_024586455.1 Bactrocera neohumeralis
TGCGAAGTCAGGACAATACGGAGGATGACTCATCAAATTGATGTTTTTTAGAGCTCAAAATGCAGTTGTTTCAATCGATATGCGAGAGCTCGCTTTGTCGTGGTGAGGAGTGATTCGTCTTCGGCGGTTGGTTTTCTTGACTTTGAAAACAACTCGCACACAAATAGTTTTGTATCACTCAGAATTTACTTTTCTGCGTTGTTTCAGTGATATGGTTACAATAAGTCCAGTTGTTCCCAAAAACAGGCAACCATTTGCTTGGAAGTGTCTTGTGCGTGAACAACTTTTGTTGGATTCGGCTCATCTTAAAATATCCGTACAGGCGACTGCTGTTTACTTTCGGGTTCATACGCGTAAAACCACCTATAACGATGTCATAGAGGTGTTTTGAAGCACCGCTTTCGTTTATTGTTAACATTTCTCTCGACCAATCGACACGAGCCTTTTTTTTTGAGCAATTAACAAATTGTGTGTTGGATCCCACATGAATAAATTTTTATGACAGTTTACGCATTATTGAATATGTGCCGATCACACTAATGCAGTTGTCTCAATCTCACGATAGATCACATGACGATCTTGCAATATTAGTTTACGCACAGCATCAATAGTTTCCGGAACAACAACTGATTTTGGACGACCTCTGCGAAATTCCTCTTGGAGTGATCTGCGACTTCAATTGAATTTCACATACCATCGATAAACACTGGTCCTCGATGGAGCTTCAACATCAAAAATTTAATTAAGTTCATCTTTGCACTCTTGATGAGTTTATCCTCGACGAAAGTTCCAAAAAATAATAACGCAAAAATGTTCGCAATATAAATCCACCTTTTTGGCGAGCAGAATATTTTAAGTTACTGTGAGCAACACATGTATACCCACAAAAATGTCAAACTTTACCATAAAATTATGAGTTTCCAGATTGCAAGAAGAATTTCAAATATGTGTCCACATATCATGGAAAATAGCAATAACTTATAACTTTTGCCGAAAAGAAACCAAAATTTGAGAATGGATGAGTGGATGGAGACCTTTGACTAATATGATCTCAGATAACAACATGTTTAATGAAAGAACTTAAGTCATCGGAGTCTACAAATGGTTGCCAGCTGTGCAGGAAATTAACATTAACGACAGCAACCTAAAACACCCATTTATAATACACACACAAATGCGCACCTACACGGATGCACAAATTGCTCTTTGAACTTTCTAATTTGCTTGCATAAATATGCTTGTAATTACTCTTAATTAGTTTGTTCATTTCATAATTTTACACATGTGAATGCGGCCGGAAGAAGCACGAAGAAAGCGCCGCGCCGCTCACTTGCGTCACTTGCTGCAAATGGAAATGCCACGCAACTGGCGGATAAACATATAAATGCTTGTCAGTATGTTAACTCCAAAACTTTTGCGGCAACAACTTGGCGACATAAGCAACACATGTTGTGCTCAAACTGTTGCTGATTCTTATTATTATGGTAGTTTACTGTAGATAAACTTTAGAATAAGTTTTTAATTGTATTGGTGATAGGGACTGAGTTGGAATGCAGCCGAATGTTAGATATTCTACAATTAAAGGTGTTTGAAAAAACTTTAGGAGTATTAGCGACTTGAAAGTTCAAAAATGGGCGTGGTCAAAGCCCTTAATAAGTTTAATGCACTTATCTCACGCACCCAACAACCAAACTTTTTAGGAATATTTCGTTTAATTTCTTGTTTCACAGTGAGAAATGGGAAAATCAATTTCTAAACACGTTCGCGTGCGAAATATACCTATTGGCCAGAACGACAATACTGGCCTTACATATAAATCATTAAAAAACAAGTAAAGAAAGGAAGGCGAAGTTTGGGTGCAACCGAACATTTTACACTCTTGCAACTTGCAGGAAATACCTTAAGGTATAAAATGTCAACAAGAGGATCGGATTCTATATATAACTCATACACTGACCGACATATTCGGCATGAGTTTTGATAGAACAACGAAAATCATTACACATATACCACAAGGTTGGTTCCAAAGTAAACAGGACTTTTTGAATCTAGCGCCCCCTGGTGGCGCCATCTATATGTCGACTGATGCGTTAGAATCTGCTATCTTTATCGATTGTCCAGTGAGAATTTTATGACATTTCACTTATTTGAAGTTTTAAGTGTCAGTATGTTTGTGTTATCGGTGCGAAAATGAGCTTCGAACAAAGAGCCAACATTAAATTTTGTTTTAAAATTGGTAAAACTTTTACCGAAACGTTTCAATTGATGAAACAAGTTTATGGCGATGATTGCCTATCCCGTAGCAGAGTGCACGAGTGGTTTCAACGTTTTCAAAGTGGTCGTGAGGACATAAATGACGATCAACATGTGGGCCAATCAAAATCCGTGATCAACGGAAATTCCATTGAAACTGTGCGTGAATTCATCAAAAGTCAGTCGAAATCATCACTCAAATTCATGGAAATGGAATTGAACATCTCCAAAACTTCGATTTATCACATTTTTACCGAACATTTGGGCTTACGAAATCGCGTGTGCAAGGTTTGTTTCGCACAAATTGACTGACGACCAAAAATTGCTCAGAATCCAACATTCGAAGGACGATTATTTGACCAAAAATCCCATTTTAACCATTAACCACTCCCCGTATTCACCTGATATGGGACTGCGCAGCTTATTCCTTTTCGGAAAAATACGTTTGCCCATGAAAGGAAAGCGTTATGCAGACGTAGAGGCCATTCAAAAGGCTTGCACCGGCATACTGGCGGCCATACCGGCCAACGAGCTAAAACACTTGTTCGACATGCTTTTGGACCGTGCAAAAAGCTGTATTGAAGCAGAAGGAGACTATTTTCAATAAAATAAATTGATTTTGTCGAAAAAACCATTTGTTTTGTTGTTTTTTTTTTTAAGTCCCGTTTACTTTGGAGCGCAACCGTTAGGTGAACGGAACTATTATACTCTGTAGCAATATATTATAAGTGTATAAAAACTGTAGAACTGTGCCAAAGGCCATTTTAGGCAAAATTTCGCATCTCGGAGCTGTTAGACCTATTTTAAATAAAGGACTGTAGGTTCGGAACACAAACAGGGCGGCTAGTTTGAAACTCATCAGCATTAAAAATTGGCAAATGTAGTTTCTCCATTAATTGGATATGATCACTACAAACTAGGTACTAAATAATGATTACATTTCTTCCATTTGAATTATAACGGTATTTATAACTCGATCTCTAATTGAGAAATTCTAGCAATATTGTTTTGCTTAGGTTCCGAAAATGAATATAAATAAATCGGATCGTATCATCTTCCTTAGAAGACATAATAAATTGGGCCCACAAATTTCTATCCTCTCCATAATTTAGTACTTTACTTCTCACAAATTACCGGCGTAGAATAGTCGAATTATAAGGAACGATTCTTTCTTTGCCACTCTCTCTACATATCTTCACCTCTATAGCTTCCTCTCTGCAATCTATCTTTGTCTATATCTATTTTCGTCTCAGTCTCTTTATCTGCTTCCCTCTTATCTATGTATATTCCCTGTGTCTCTCCATCTCCCTCTATCACTTTTTTATTTGTGATTCTTCAGTCTCGCTCCCCTCTACCTGTCTTTGTCTCCATCTCTATGTCTGTCTCTCCAACTCCCTCGCCTCTACTATCTTCGACTCTACCGCCCTATCTCTATATATTTTGGTCTCTGTCTCTCTGTTTCACCTTCCTCCTTTTCTACATTTACTTTGTCTCTCTATTTCCTTCTCTCTATATCTATCTTTGTCTTTCTATTTTCCTCCTTATTTATATGCCTTCGATCACCTAATTAAAGAGCACAGCACAAATATGTGACGACGTGCTCAAAATGTTTTCAGGTGCTGGACAAACACTGTTTTCTTTTGGCCTCCTAATCCAGCCTATCATACAATGCTGTAAAATAATTTAAGTGCTAATTTCTCTTTAATAATATTCGGTGAAAATTTTCCTACACTACTACATCTAAACTGTTTGTTATTTTTGTCTTTTCACAGACGCAGACAGCCAGCAACAAGAACGTCACAATAATCTGGCAATATGTTTTTCAACTGCTTTTCATCACGAATTATGGCATAAATTTTATACTTTATTGTGTTAGTGGTCAAAATTTTCGGTGAGTAAATAGATACACATGGCGTTAATAGCTATATATAATTTATGACCTTTATTATACACCTACATACATATGTATATGTGCATTATGACAAAAGATCAAAGGAACGTGGCAGTGATTATGTAAATTAAGGCATTTCATGAAAGCAGTGTACAGTGTCATAAATTTGATTGCGTGTCATGAATGTTCTTCAGGGAAAACTACGTTTGTAGTGGTGTGCAATTGCTTAGAGTGATAACTGTCACACCGGCTGTCAAAGTAAACACATGTTTTTGACATTTATGTGCAGAAACAAACACAGGAAAAGTTTAAAATCGTGAAAATTTATTTGTAGAAATGTCAACTGACATTTCACCGTGAAACCTTCATCAGCTAGGAAGGCCTTAGCTGTCTTAGAGGTTACGAATTTAGTGTATATTGCGATTTGCATTGCGTGTAATCTAAAAGCGGCTTTAGGGGTTCCCTTCTATTCCAAAAAAAAGTTACTACACATCTAACCCAATGTGCTACAATTAACTAAACCCAAACACTGAGTCAATCCGGAAGTGGCTCACCAATGTCCATTGCATTCAGAATTAGATGCTACCGGTAGTGGCTTCCACCTCAAAGGCACATCCAGGACAGGAATCATCAATTTATGGCAATGAATTTTCGTAGATCGTGTATTATATCGAGAAATGGATCTATGAATTGCTCACTTGTATCGACTCTTTAAGACAACTTTTTGCGTCTGTCAAGCCAATGGTATATGCTGAGAAACCAGCGACGACTGACGGGTTGAAAAGCAATATACGGAAAAATGAGACTGACTATGCTAGAACATGCATTATGCAACTGGAATTGGGCAGAGAAGATGGTCTTCAAAAATCAGTAGCGATGACCAACAGCCGGAAGATCCGTTCAAGTTATAAAGAAATATTAAAAAAAAGGCCAGAATATTGAACTTTTGTCTGTCATTTAGTTAAAATAATTATTTTTTACTGCTAAAACCAGTTTATATATCCAAAATAATTTATATTTTCATATTAAATAAGTATGAATATATTAGGGTGGTTCTTATATGAAGTAATAAAATTTTTGTAACATATTTTCTTAAGCTCTAATTATTTGTCGATGTTGCCAGGTACAGTGGCATAAAAATGTTGAGAGTAGTGAAAGATTAGGGTGTGATGAAGTTCGTATTGATACTCGAAAAACTCGATAAAATTCAAAAGCTTCTGAGAGCAATTTTCCACTACCGATATATATGTAGATTTTCCAAAATGAATAAAATTATAATAAAATATAATTTACATAGTCATCATGTAGAAGTCCTAACCGAAGTCATGTATAAGTCAAACCGTCTCCAATCGAGGCCTGACTTTATATATGTACATATGTATACATCTTCTACTGCAGTAATATCGATTTTGGTCATGCAATGACAAAAGAGCTTATACATAGGGGAAAAACAATATTTTTAGAGCAAAAAAAACATATTTTTCAATATATATGTACCACCCTAATGTAGCTAAATTTAAAAATTAAAATGTAGCTTACATAGCAGAAAAACCATCCCTACAGCAGAAAAGAACATATTTTCTAATATTTATGTACCACCCCAATGTAGTTACATTAAAAAATTTGCATGTAAATTGATAATTCTTCACCATAATCACACAAAAGAGCTTCCACATAGGAGAAAACCAATCTCTATAGCAGAAAAGACATATTTTTGCATATTTATGTACCACCCTAATGTAGTTAAATTAAAAAATTTGCATGTCAACTGATAATTATTCGCCATTATCGCACAAAACAGCTTCTACAGAGGAGAAAAACAATCTCTATAGCAGAAAAATATATATTTTTTAATATTTATGTACCACCCTAATGTAGTTAAATTTAAAAAATTACATCTCAATTGATAATTCTTCGCCATAATCACACGCCGACGATTTGTAATTGCACTTTAATTACATATTTACTTAAATTTTCGAACAGACGATTACACTTCGATTTGCTTTCCATGCATTTTTTCATTCTTTAATTTTTTTTTTCCTCTGCTATTTCCTGTGCTTCTCTTTTGCAGCAAAGCAGTAGTCATCATGTATAGAAATAGTTGGTTTGCGTGGCCGACAACGCCGCGGGAAGGCACCACACAAGTGACAAGAGGTAAGTAAATGTTGTTGCCTCTAATTACCGCAAAGAAATGTGACTGTGACAGTTCGGAAATGTGCAACTCCCTTACAGTTCATTGCATTTCATTGTAGCGCACGCGCTGACACACACACATACGAACATTATATGCTGTGCAAATGCTGCAAGCAACAAGTGAGAGCTCTGCACAGATATGTACATACATATGTACTCACATAAATATATGCATATTAAGGTACCCGTTATTGCCCAACAATTTGAAGAGAGAATATTCTAATGAAAAATTTAGCGCTCTGCAAAAATATCTAATCGTTTTTTTTTTCTAAAGAAATATTTCTTTAAAACTTATTAGTAGTTAAAGTTATGCATTGAGTGTGCTATATTCATGCAGTACACCATGTCGTATGAGGAACACAGCATGCATAAATCACTCAGTGCTCAGCTCATTTGGCCTATAACTTTGACTGCATATAACTTGAAAAGTAACGTTTTTATGGAAAAAATAGCCAGACCTTTTTTGTAGTGCGCTAAATTTTGTATTAGAATATCTTTTCATTTTCACAGTTGTAGTTGCACTTTTATTATTAATTGTGAGAGTGATAAGTAGTTCACATTTAGAGTAGAACTGTATTCAAAGGCTTAAAAATGAAAGCTCCAAATAAAATATTACTTAAAGTAATATTAACAATATTATTAAAATAAAATAATACTTTAACTTTATATTTTATAGAAGCTTTTTTTTTATTTTCGCGGGTAGATAGTGGCACCCTTTTAGACTTTTGCCGCATTTCTGAAGGTATCCAACCAATCTGAGGTTCATTCTTCAGTAACAGAAATCACAAAACCACAAAGGACGTTGAACACTATTGCTCGTAGTCAGTTGTGGCAGATATGCACGAAAGAGCTATTAGAATTTGCAGAGCAAAGATTTCGAACGCCATTAGAAGGTCAAATGAATTTAAAAGGCATAGCAGAAAATTCCACAGTTGGCGCTGAAATCAAAATATAAAACAAAAATGAGCTTAAATTTATATTTTGCTCACTCTTAACAATTTACTAGCAAGAGCATAAATATTTATCCGACACTGAGCACTAAATATAACTGAAAGTATATTTATGGTTCCAGTAAGCTATCTTTCTTATAAGATTTATGTAATTTCATCATTTTAAATGAGTGGCAACACTGCAAAAAAAATTCCTGCAACATTTCAGTTTGCTGGGTGATTTATCTTATAATAATATTTTTTATCAAAAATATTTTTAACATGTGGCAACCTTCTAACATTTTCGTTGCAACTGCTCGTTTTTTACTCAACTATAGTGTCCAACCAGTTAGATTTCAAAAACTTGTCGAAGCTCAAGCTAACCCCCTCTTTTGGGTACAACAGTGCGTATGAGTGATTTCAACTATGTAGAAATGCATATCACTCATACGCACTGTGTTTCATATGAAGAGACTCCGCTATAATATATGCCACTCTGCATACGTAGGTTTAGACCATTTTTAAAATTATCTACACAAATTCCAAAAATATCTCGAAACAATTTTTCTGAAGTCTTATATTTAGAGAGGAAAATAAAAAAAAACTAATATTTTTTAAATTAAATATTCAATACAAATTGTCAAAACATTTTAACTATAAGAGGAAAGTTTTTTTCATAAACTCCACCGTTGAACTGGTTAATTTTTCAATATTAACAGATTTTTATTACTTTCGATTTATATGCGACCTCTACGCCGTTATGTTTTTGCTTACTAACAAATACTAGATAGAAGTAAGTATATCTATAATTACATATGAATGTATACAGTCGACAAGTCGATTCGACACAATTTAGCGTTCTTAAGCACGACTAAGCGCAGCCAAATCTCCAAAGCACCTGTTGCTGTAGCTATCGCGAACTAACGACACGCAATTTGATTTTCCGCAGGCTAACGTAAATTTGTATGCATGCGCTGGGAATTGTACTCGAATTTCGGAAGATAATTGCAAAATCGCATTTGCATCTGCCAAAGCACACGCTCACACACAAGGCAACGCGAAGACGGTACGAAGTTTATTTTGCCAACAGCACCGAGAACGGAACTCGATACGTGTATGCATGTGTATATGTACATGTACGCGATTAGTGCTGACACAGCATATACACTTGGGTGGAGTGAATGCACAGCGAAGAAAATTTTTTTTCTCTGTAGTCTTCTAAACTGTCCAAATGTAGACAAATGAAACCTCAATTTTGGTTATGAAAACCGCCCACAAAATACTCTCCATAGAGATTCCAATGATTTAGATAGGCTTGCAGGGCGTTGACAATGATTTATGAGTATCTGAAGCTGGTAAGCAGTTTTGTATAATTTAATGCAAAGCTTGCAACTTTAAGATTTTAACGATGAGAAAAGGCTACAAGGTTAACAAAAAGAACCACAAAAACTCATTAAATATTATAATAGAATTCAAAGCTGTAAAAAAATAAAAACGTTTGTAATTTATATCCCTTTTCTAGGCATTTGATCAAAATAATACTATACCCGAGTTTCTTCATGTGAACAACAGTGCGTATGAGTGATATGAGTTTTAACATAATATTATATTTAAAGGTCACTCATACGCACTGCTGTACCCAAAAGTGATTTTAGCTTGATGTTCGACAAGTTTTTGAAATCGAACTTCTTGGACACGGAAGTTGCGTAAAAAGATAAAAGGTTGCAAAGAAAAAGATAAAAGGTTGCCACATGTTTAAAAAATTTAGGGCAAAAAATTTAAGATAACGCGCACAACGAACTGAAATGTTACAAGATGCTTACAGTTTCAATTTTATTTTTTAGCAGTGTTGCCACTTATTTAAAATGATGAAATTACAAAAATTTTATAAGAGCAATATTCGAATGATTACAATATGGATTTCAAACTAAAGTGATTTAAATTGGTTAAAAGTTGAAGCAATTAATAATTCAGTAAAGAGTTGCCAGACTATTGAAAAATTTATGCAATGCAATACAAAAGTAACTTACAAGTACGATATGTATAACAATATGGAAATTAAACTCAAACTGGCAAACAACAATTTTTTTCCGAAATATTTTTGGGAAATGTTGCCACCAGTTTGTAAAAAATTTCATAAATTAAAGTAACACCATAATATGCGTGTCAAACTGAAGATGCTAAAATAAGCTTTAAGTTGAGAATATTTTCAAAATGATTGCCACCTATTTAAAATTTTTTATTTATTAAAAATGATAACGAAATATTATATAATTGACATTAAAGTAAATAATATAATAATAAGAGAAGTTTCTGCTGGCTAAATTTTTTGAAAAAAGTTGCCACCTGTTTAAAACAAGACAGATTTTTATTTTGCATTGTTGCCACTACTTTAGCAAGGAAAAATACATTAATTTTACTTTTAATTTTATTTATTTGTTTATTATTCGACTTATTGCAATAGGAGCATCAAAGCAAAGTGATTTAAATAAGCGTATAGTTGAAACTATCTTCGTAAAGGGTTGCCAACTTTTCAAAACTTTTCTGCAATAAAATAAATAAAATAAATTATATACAAAAATAAGAACATCAAACATAAGCTGGCAAGAATAAATTTTTGTCAGGCATGTTTTTGCAAGAAGGGTTGCCACTAGTTTGTAAATAAAAAAAGACAAAACCCTCACAATTTAAATAAACCCCACAATATGAGTATCAAATCGCAAAGGTTTAAAATGACTTACAGTTGGAAAATTTTCAAAATGGTTGCCACCTGTTTACAATTTTTTCATTTCTTGCATAATAAAAATGTTAATGAATAATATTAACCTCGATTTAAGCAGATTAAAGAAAGGTTAAGGTAGATTAAATTTTTTCAAAGCGTTGCCACCTGTTTAAAAATAAAATAAACTACGAGAACTCAGTAAATAAAGAAATATTATAGGAAAAAATATTAGAAGGGCTTACAGTAAAGAATATTTTCAAAAAGTTTAGTTGCCACCTTATTAGCTTTTATTTTATAATAACAAATTATAAGGAAATATTAATATATTGAGCTGGAGTTTGACAAGTAAATGTACATACATATGTATATGTATGTGTATACATAAGTATAAAGACAAAGAAGTAAATGGGATAGAGTTTTAAAAGGTTGCCATTTAAAAAAAAATAATCAAGTAAAATTGATCAAATATATTCAATATTTGAATATGGGCATCATACACAAAGTGGCAAGAATAATTTCTGTCAGAGATATTTTTGAGAAGGGTTCCCACCAACAAAAAACTATTAATGTAAAAAAGCATCATAGTAAGCGCATCAAAGGAAGAGGTTTAAACGTGCTTAAAGTTTAAATATTTCCTAAAGGGTTGCCACTTATATAAAATTTATTGCATATCCAAAATTATCAAATTTTAAAATATTGATATAAAACTGACGAGGTTTCAAAGGGTTTAAAATTTAGAATATCCTTTAAAGGGTTGCTACCTGTTTGATTTTTTATTTATTTTATAATTTTAATTTTATTTTATATCCAGCTAAGGAGGCTTGTAGGAGTTTTTGGAATGGGAAATTTTTGAAAAAAGTTGCCACCTGTTGAAATATATATAAGTTAAGTGAAATTGATACAAAAAAATTCAGTATGTCAATATTATTATCAAAAGAATGATTTATGAGAAATGGGAAGCTCATCTTTTCGTGAACATATAAAAAAAACCTAAAACCTGATTATTTGCTACTTTAAAAAATGTCTGCATAACGGTTAAATGTACGTATATAAATTTCATATGATTAACGTCAGCAGCGTTTAATTCGTTCAACCCTTGAAATATGGGCATTTAGTAGATATAAAAAATTAAATATAAAACAGAATGCTTTCAGAAAATATTCGGGTGAACCCACACTACAATTGAGTAAATATCTTAGATACTTGTCGGCAAGCAGGAGACATAAAAGGATTTGGGTTTAAATGCGATTAAAAAGCTTTTAGGATAATTAACTGCAAATTAAGCAGAATCACATGAAATAAAAATATAATACAAAAACTAAAATTAGAAAAATATTATCAACAAATGTGCCGAGTTATTAATTTCATTTCTTTTAAACAGCCAAGCACGAGGGAGAAGAAGTGCTGACAGTGTCGTTTACAAAAATCACAATTAAATTAAGAATCTTAAGAGACCAAGCAAAGCAATCATTCCTAATTACAAAGCCGTGATATTAAGGCATTTCTTAGTATGTGTGTGTGTAGGAGGTGGTTTCGTTCTATCAGCAAATTCGTGTTTGTTATTCTTAAAGTTAATTAAATATTTGTTTTCCATTTTCGCCACGTTCATGTTAATTTGTGATTTGGCAAAGCGTCGGCGTCGGCCGCTTGTCATTCGCAAATGGATCGTTTTACTAAGACCACCTGTGTGTGTGTGTGGGTGTGTCAGGCGGCGCGAAGACTGTTACCGTTGCTTGAGTTTACGAAGCAAAAACAAAGAAAGCAAATAAAAATAATAAAAAAACACAGGAAAAATGGGATAATTAAATATTTTATGTTTACAAATGTTACCGTCGTACATAAAACATGAAAAGTAAGGGCCCCGTTAAACGTGAAATCCTGTGTTTTTCGGCAACGAGCCCTTTCCTTGGGACACGCCTTTAAACAAGCGAGGCAGTGTTTAGTTTAAGCTATAAATGTAAACAAAACCAACGAACAGACAAATTAAATTTACTCAATGCCACACATACATATGTACAAATATACATGCATATACACATGTAAATATGGCACATATTACAAAATTCATTACCGTTAGTAAAAACAGGAAAATCTTCCGATTTAAAGAGTAAATAACGAAATTTATGTAAATATAAGAGGAAGAAGAGCGGCAAATAACAACAAAAAAGTAGTTACATGCTTTGTTTCATACAGCCATATGTATTTAGCTACTATAGTATATGTTCGTTTTAACTAAGCCTGAGCAGTTGAAAATATAGGGATTAAATTCTTATGCCACTTAAATTCACATATGTATGTGGTTAATGCCTTAAAAATATGACACATCATTTTTTATGGTTTTTAAAATTGCAAATATGAAATTTACTTCTTCTATTTTAATGAGTTACATTTATTATTTTAGCAGGTGGCAACACTTGTCAAAAAAATCTCGATAAGACATTTTTTTAAATCGTCGCACTTTGAATTTGATGATGATAAATCATAAAATATTAATCAAAAAATTTAAACAAGTGGCAACATTTCCCAAAAAACTTTCTTTAAATGCCAATATGAGAATTTTCAAAGATTAGTTTTTATTCACAATTTTCTTGAATACTGAAATTTATATTTACTGAAAAATTATTGCATTATTTTTTAACTGGTGGCAGCACTAGTAAAAAAAAAATCTCGGTAAGACATATTTTTTAAACCCTCGCTCTTTTAACTTGATGATAATAAACCATAAAATGACAATAAAAAATATAAAGCAAAAAAAATATAAACAAGTGGCAAACTTTTCTCAAAAATTATTTTTAAATGCCAGCTATGAGAATTATAGTTTAGTTTTTATACACACCTTTTTTGAATATTGAAATTTATCTTTACTGGAAAATTATGTAATTATTTTTTAACCGGTGGCAACACTTGTCAAAAAATTTTCGGTAAGGTATAATTTTACAACAGAAATTCAAACAAGTGACAACCTTTATCAAAAATTAATTTTAAATATCAACTATGAGAATTTTGAACATGTGGCAACTTTACTAGTTTTTATATAATTTTTTTTAATATTGAAAATTATTTTTATTGAAAAAATATTTTATTATTTTTTAACCGGTGGCAACAATTGTGAAAAAAATCTCGTTAAAGCATATTTTTTAAACCCTCGCCCTTTTAATTTGATGACGACAAACCATAAAATGAGAATTAAGAAATTTAAACAGATGGCAACTTTTTTCAAAATTTTTTTTTTTATGTAATTTATTTTAAACATCGGGAGTTTGATATTTACAATTTGGACTATTTATGTTTTTTACTTCGACTTTTTAAACATGTGGCAACAATTTTAGTTTTTATACAAAATTTCTTTGGATATTGATATTTATTTTGACAGAAAAATATTTGAACAACATATGGCATCCTTACTCAAAAATATTTAGAAATTAAATCCCTTATTTTAATATACTTTAATATTTTTCCAATTGAAATTAAAAAATGATAATAATACGGCAACTCTCTCCAACAGTTTTTTCACAGGTGGCAAGCTTTACTTTCTGTATTAAATTAATTAATATTACAACATATTAACAAATCGCTGAGGCTTTCATTATGCTGGCTAACTACTGTAAGCGTGGAAATCTAACGGTACATCAAAACTGTTAGATACAGACTAAGACTATCCTATTCTTCTTTATTGGCGTAGACACCGCTTACGCGATTAGACTATAGTGGAATTAAATCGAGGCAGTGTTCTTCGATTTACGGCTCCATGACTTAATTATTGTCTTTTTTTTCAAAAATCCAATACGGGCCTACCCTTAATCATTTATTTCTTTCCATGTTGCTGTTGTAGCATTAGAAATTATTATACCCTGAACAGGGTATATTAAGTTTGTCACGAAGTTTGTAACATCCAGAAGGAAGCGTCGGAGACCCTATTAAGGATATATATAAATGATCAGTATGTTGAGCTGAGTCGATTTAGCCATGTCCGACCGTCCGTCTGTATATATACGAACGAGTCCCTCAGTTTTCAAGATATCGTTTTGAAATTTTGCAAACGTCATTTTCCCTTCAAGAAGCTGCTCACTATACTCACTGGACCACTATAACATATAGCTGCCATACAAACTGAACGATCGGAATCAAGCTCTTGTATGGAAAGCTTTCACATTTGACAAAGTATCTTCACAAGAGCTGACCATTATTTTCTAAGATAACAATATAATCTCCGAAAAACTTGTTCAGATCGGCTTATTATAGCATATAGCTGCCATACAAACTGAACGATCGGAATCAAGCTCTTGTATGGAAAGCTTTCACATTTGACAAAGTATCTTCACAAAAGTTGACACAGGTTATTTTCTAAGATAACAATATAATCTCCGAAAAACTTGTTCAGATCGGCTTACTATAGCATATAGCTGCCATACAAACCGAACGATCGGAATCAAGTTCTTGTATGGAAAACTTTCACATTTGACAATGTATCTTCACAAAAGTTGACACAGGTTATTTTCTAAGATAACAATATAATCTCCGAAAAACTTGTTCAGATCGGCTTACTATAGCATATAGCTGCCATACAAACCGAACGATCGGAAAAAAGTTCTTGTATGGAAAACTTTTGCATTTGGCAAGATATATTCACGAAATTCGGTATAGATTATTTTCTAAGGCGACTATGTAATCTCCGTTGAAATTGTGCAGATCGGCTTACTATAGCATATAGCTTCCATATAAACTTAACACATAGTTACTAAAAGAAATGCACCTGTGAAGGGAATATCAGCTTCGGTGCAGCCGAAGTTAACGTTTTTTCTTGTTTTCATATAATTTTGAGGCATGTTGCCGAATATTCTTCAAATAATTCAATTTTAATACAAGTTGTCGTATTGACATTCTTCGGTCGAATATAGTTCCGGGTCTGTTCCGGTTATGTTCACCCAACTGCCGTCAAGCGGCTAGCTGTACGAGCTCAAACATAAGTTTAGTTATCCGTGAATAATTCAAAAATTCCCCAACGCTTTGCTGCTGCTTGTACTTCAAAATAATATAAACAATTATTATATTTACTGCACATTTTCGGGCAGCAAAGTAATGTGTAATGTACATTTGAACTTCCAAGGGACTTTATTTGACTTCCACCCAAAGGGTTACAACAATTTTTTTGAAGTAGGTAAATATTAATTTTCCAACAGGAACCAGATTTTTGCCTTTCGTTGGAATGAAGGAAACGGCAATTTCCTGGCACTTAAGATTTATTCTTTGTTTTTGGTTTATTTTGCATAGCAAAAGGAAAGGGAATCAATCATCATTACAAAGGGTATTTCACGCACCGAAAGTCGTTTGGGGCTATTTAGGGTAAATTCATATGCCACTTGAATGCCGCAACTTAACCCCGTATTAAATTCAAGGCTCTAAAGCATATCCCGCACACACACACATGCTTACACGTATAATTCGCTCTTTTCTGCTCGCTTCCTTGTTTCTTCTGCTGTCTTTCGTCTCAACGCTTTTTGATTTTTTTTTTCGCACGAGTGCGTCGCTTCTTTGTGTACACTTTAACACCGAAGTCTACGTGTCACATAAACTCTAATGATTTTTCGTATAATTAAATTTATGTCGAAAAAATGGCGACATTAATGGATTTTGCATAGGTTGTGCTCTGCGTGCAAGGTCGTTTAATGTGGTTATTTTTTCAATCTGAACGCTTTTGTATTGGCAGCGGAAAATTAGATGATAAATTTTGCTGATAACACTTCGATAAGAATTTGTCATAGCTAGGGGCAGCGCAGGGAGTGCATAAAAGACACATTAAATATAAATTGCAGTTGATAGGAAGCCATTATTTTTGCATTGAAGGTTGGATTAAAGTTTGTTTCATAGCTTGTTGCCATTTTGAAGATAATTTTATAATCCAACATTTACAGAAACCGACCTCGACCGACCATAAAAGTCAATTTCTACAAGCTTCTCTTGAGTCGAATTTTTCTCCAGCTAGATTACTGGCCATAGACAAGAACAGAAAGTATACACTTGGTTCCATGCCCGGCCTATAAGGTGGATTCACAAGATCTTAAACAAGTCATGTATGTAGCCTGCAGTTGTGCTGATGATTCCCTGTCAATCCTACAAAACACATTTAAAAACCTTTCTGACTGTTAACCCTGATTTGGCCATCGTTTGTGCCGGCTCACGACGGTTCGACCATGATCCTTTTCGCTTGACGTTGCCGTGAATCTCGACAAGTGAATCACCTTTCATTTCCAGTAACCGTCGGTCTCAGAAATTGCTTGATTTTGGTAGAAATTCGGTCAATAATCGTTTATTACGTTTATTATAGTTTTATTCTGACACAACAGTCACAACTAAGAAAATCGTTGAAATTTTCTGAGGAATATTTTTGTTAGACATTTTAACAACTCAATCAATGACAAGCATAGTTTTATGACAGGTTTGATTAGATTTTTGACAGATTTGTACAATCGATTTGAGAACAATTAAGGAAAACCTGCTTATATTGAAAGAAAAGCTCCGAGTTTTAAGATCAAAATGGCAGGCGAACTCGATTGTCAAATGACTAGAAGTCAGTTGAGAAGGCTGATACAAAGCTCCTATAAAAAGCATCAATTTGTTCATTGAAATTTTTTTTGAACTCATTTTTAACCAACCGAGAAGCTGACTTTTGAACTAAAATAGCACATGATTTAATTTTTGAAACTTCAGTCTGTTTTACCAGAATCCTTAAAATTTTAAAAGTGCGTTTTTTTTGTCGTTGAACAACTTTGAAAAGTTATGAATTTTGGAGGGCAATCGAGGAAACTTATCTACAACAAGCTGTGAGTCTAAAGACTGTTTTCTTAAGGTTTGGTTAGTAATAATTTATTAGACTTGGTTCAGTTAACCAGAAGTTAGCCTGATGAGCTAGCAAGAAAAGAACCACTATCGGTAGAATGGGAGCGCATCATTTTGTGGTCTACTACTAGATAGCTGTGCTTTTCGGAAGTTTGGCCAGCGCTGGGCCACCATAGGTAAATACACTGTCGCAAAAGAATTTTGGCCCAAGATCGATCGCAAGAGATCGTCCTCACTAAGGCTAGCCTCTCCCTAGTTCTGAGCTTTTAACAAGCCACTGCCTGTCTTCACAAAGGGCTACATATAGCACTCCGCGTGCGATCTTTGATCGGCTATCTAACCTAACCATACCTAACCAGAACTTAATTGATTGATAGCTGCTAACACATTGAGACCCTAAGTCTAAGACATTTTCGAAATAAATACCGGTTAAGTTTGTTGCCTTTATAAATTTTTTGTAGTCCAGTAATATTTTTTGTTACAATTGATATTCAGCCATTTCTGGCGATAAATTTAACCGAATGGTTATTATTGATTGTTAATATCTATATTTCTATTTTCATCGAATCGACTTATTGCTTTATTACCAGCAAGTTCAACATTTCTTTCATAATAATTACAAACGTATATAAAGACGTCCACAAAATCTATTTTCATGCGTAAATTCGACACCTTGACTTATCAAAACAACACAAATTCCACAAAAGCACATTATAAATAATGAATTTTTCTTTGCTGCCAAAAGTATGCAATCATATCTCACATATCCGCCCCATCTCTACTTGTATGTGCCTTGAATTAATTTTGTTGCATGGCAGTTTTCGAAAAAAGCATAGATTTTTGAGACAAATAATTACACTGCTCAACAAAGCTGAAGGAAAAATTTGCCACAGATGTGGTGTATTTGAGGTGTCCTGATTACGAATTTGAGTTCAAAAAATTTTCCATTTCGTAGTCATATTTATAAATGGTGGTCGTGTGACCCCTACACACTTTGACTTCAACTCAAAAAATCCTACGTGTTAAATTTCTACTATCCTTTTCGGTTTTACCAAACCAAAGTCAGCAAAAAGCATCCTTTAACAACACGAATGTCGCAAAATGACTGTAAACTAGTGTTATTAACAGCAAACGTTATACGATCTATGCTTTCTCAGTCTTCTCCATAATCAATCAATTAATCAGTCAAGCAGACAAAATGCCAATGCATACCACACATGAAACCGAATATTTGAACATAAAGCCTGCCTGGAAACATAATTTTCTTCGCCAATATATGCCAATATGAAATAAAGTGCCTAATTTGTTTTTTTGTACATTAAACCCATACATTATTAAATTTTTGTTCCTGCTGGGGGTAGAGTATATAAATTAATAACATCCTAATGTATGCTTCGCAACAGTTATTGAAAACAAACAATAGGAATTGAGGGCAAAGAAAACGTTGCCTACATCTAGGCATACTTTCAGTTTGCACCAAAGACACGCACCATTATTTGATATATTTTAATATATGTACTTTTGTAGTCTTGCCATAAATTCTGTTACAAATTTTACAATGCAAACAGCGAGGACAAATTCGCAGACAAAAGTGCCGTTATTTGTAATTATAAGCCGTATGTAGTGTCTACTCGTATATGTATAATAATCAGTTCCTTGTTTGCTCTTGGTCATTAACAATGGAGTGGGTAGCTAAATAAAATCATATTGCGGTGATTGTGTCACATATGACTGGAAAAAGCGCAAGTGAAATTTATGAGCTGCTCAAAAAGCTCAAAATTCGATAATGAGTTGACTTCGTTTTTCTCAAACGTCTACAGTTAACGATAGGAAGATGGTCGAACTCACGTGGTTCGAACCAATTCAGTCATAAAAACAGTTCGCGAACGCAGACGCAGAAATCTGCTTAGAAAATAGGAGAATATGTCAGGGTAAATTGATGTGTTGATCAGATCACTGTCAAGACTTATTCAAGATGATTTCCACATGGAAGTCAGCCAACTGTTAATCTTCGGACAACGCGCTTGAAGCAAACTTGACTCAACAGATGGAAGCGGCTTTTTTAGTGGCATGCGATCCATGAAAGTATCGTTTTTACAGATAAAAAATTGTCACGTTTGAAGAAGTTTTTAATAAGCAAAAGAGAAAATCTAACGCAATTAAGTAATATTCCCTTCAATGGAAAGCATTTGGCATTCCAGCAAGGTTTTGCTCCTGCTCACATGGCATGACCCACCCAGCATTGGCTTAAAGGCAATATTTCTGGTTTCATAAATGCAGATTATTGACCGTCTGGAAGTTCAGATTTGAATACATCGGACGACAGTCTGTGTTCAGAGTTGGAGAACACTTTCAAATCCCCAAAGGAAAAAGTCTAACAGTGTGCTGTCATTAAGAATTTCTTGCCAACTAATCGCTAAAAACCATTTTTTTAATTGGCGTTCTATCCCTATTTGCTTCTTCACAGCCCATAAAGCCACAAAATCATTTAAGCATAAAATTTATTTATTATTCAGAATCGCTTACTGAGAAACGATAAATTTTGAGATCTGCTTCTGCGAATTATTTCCAATTATATGCGCTAAAATAATTAATTTTGTGTAAAAGTCAATCATCTTTCATTTACAAGAAAGTTTGGAAACCGCTGAGAGTGTGAAAGTGTGTGAGTGTGTAAAAATTTGCCTATAAACAGCGAAGTAATTAAAACATAGCCTTTTTCTATTTAATACACTTCCGCATCAATGATGGGACAACACTATACAGCAACAAAAATTGCTTTTGCAATGGACACACTTAATAATTTGAAATATGTAAGAGCGGCGTTCCGGGAATACACTAAAATTAAAAATTTCATTATTTGACTATTCACAGGAGACATTTACGTCCGCCACAATATTTGCATGTCGCCATAAAAACAGACAATATTGATACAGACACACTAATGTACACAAAAAGTTAATAAGCGAGTCAGCAACAGATGGCTTTTCATTAGAGGGGGTGTACGAGAATGCCAAACTACGAATTCTAATCACGTACCTAGTTCCAAAATGATGTAATAACTTGCTTGGACTCGTGTGAAATTGCCCTGTAGGGATTTAAGTGAAGCGTGAAGGAAAGTAGGGAAGGAGAGAGTGTATATCCAGATGTTTATATAATTTTTCTCACTGGGTACTTTTGTGTACACTTGCGTCTGAGCGCCGACGAGACAGCCGCCTACCCAGCAATTTGCACAAGTGTCCTCCATATTCCTTACTTAATCATCTTTACTCCACACCCCAAATTATGCTGGAAGCTATTATCATTTTTCATTTGACAAATCAGCTCCTGTATTTCGTCATAAGATTTTTGGAGACTGTTATTCATTGCTTTTTGTTGTGATAAATCTATACAATGACGACAAACCCTCACTCATACCTTGTTGGGACATGAAGCACATTCATCAAATCTCTGCTTATGCGGAACAATTGAAGTAAGTAACTCGATGCTTCTAGCCCTCTGGCTATGGCAAACACTTCAAACTTTCCAGGAAGGCAATTGTGCGCCACACAACAGCGAAGTATGTAGAGATGTATAATATTTTAAACACAAGTGTGGATTTAGGGAATTCAATAAGCTTTTGAGAAATGAAAATGAATTGAAAATGCTGAATAGATTCATGGACCTTGTCAAGAAAAAAAGGTCTAAAATTGGTAGTGTAGCAAACTGTGTTTGATAGTAAATCATAGAGGCTGACTCGGCTTTCCTGGAAAATTTTGGTGTTTAGTGGTAAACACTACTTAAATACAACACTTTTGTGGTGTCGGTCGCCGTTTGCAGCAACTTGGACTGACCTATGAAACGATTTAGGTCATTTTTCATCGAAATCTTAAATTAAAAGCGTACCAAATTCTGCTTGTGCAAGAACCGAAGGCGCTTAACCATGAACTCTTCAAAAATTCCAAAAGGATCCGATAAGTATATAGAATAAACAAGCAAAATTGCTGCATTTGGAGCAAAAAGCGACCTGAAGAGATTCAAGAGCTGCCATTTCATCCAGAAATAACAACGGTTGAGTGTGGTTTGTGGCCCGGTGGAATCATCGGACGATATTTCTTCAAAAATGATGCCGCTGAGAACGTAACCGTCAATGGCGATCGTTATCGCGCCCTGATAATCAACTACTTGATGTCTGAAATCGAAGCTCGTCATCTCGGCGACATTTGGTTTCAACAAAGCGGCGCCACTTCCCACACATTGCATCAACAAATGGATTTATTGAGAGAACACTTCGGCGAGCAGATAATTCCACATTTTGAGCTGGTCAATTGGCCAGCAAGATCCTGTGATATCGCAGCGTTAGACTTTTCACGTGGATAATTTTTTCCCACTATAGTCGGGTCTGCGAAACCAGAAGAAACCCGGATTTTTATCCGGCCAAACAAGCGCAACGATGAGACCATCAACCAAAGGAATTTCTGCATCGTTTCGTGACCGTCGATGAAATATGGAACCACGGGTACACACCAGAGACCAAGGAACAGTCAAGACAGTAGACTTCACCCGGCGAACATGGTACGAAGAAGGAGAAGACCGTCCTATCGACCGGAATAGTGAAGGCCATAGTTTTGTGAGATCCGCAAGGTGTAATCTACATCGACTACCAGAGACCAAGGAACAGTCAAGACAGTGGATTTCACACAGCGAACATGGTACGAAGAAGGGGAGACTGTTCTGTCCGGAATAGTGAAGACTATAGATTTTTTGAGATCCGCAAGGTGGAATCTACATCAACTACCAGAGACCAATGGACATGGTACGGAGAAGGGGAAGACCGTCCTATCGACCGGAGTAATGAAGGTCATAGTTTTCTGATAGTCGCAAGGTGGAATCTACATCGACTACCAGAGACCAAGGAACAGTCAAGACAGTGGACTTCACTCGGCGAACATGGTACGAAGACGGAGAAGGCCGTCCTATCGACCGGAATAGTGAAGGCCATAGTTTTCTGAGACTTGCAACGTGGAATTTACAACGCCTACTTGGAGAAAAGCAATGCGGTCACAATACCAAAAGGTCGCTTTGCCGAATGATTAGTACGATTCGAAGCAAAGTGCAGAAAACACGGCTCTATTTTTGGCATAGAAAAAAAGTGTTATTCTACCATGACATTGCAACGATCTACACATCCGCTGTAGCCTTGCCCTGATTGAACTAGACTACAAAGTTTTTCGCCATCCACCGACATTTGAGTAGAATGAGGAGGTTATCGCCGCCACAGAGCCCTACTTAGAGGAACTCCAGAAAACATATTTTATAGATGCATTAATGAAATTGGAAGGTTAAGGTATCGAGCTAAAAGAACAGTACTCGTATGTTGAGAAATTAGACGGAATTTGTAAAGCTTCTCTAAATAGAAAGAATTTTTTTCACATTTTTTCGTTTTTTCTCATATATTCCAACTCACGACTTAAATTAGGCTAAGATGGCTGTTATGCCGAAATGGAGGTATCAATCAAAACTGAATTCTAATTTAACTCAAATTAATTCGTTATGCCACACACACACACACATCTGTGGACACTAATCAATATTATATATACACATACAACCAGACATATTTCCGGTTGTGAGACTGCATTTTACCCCACCAAACCAACCACAAAAAATTATATAGAGCTTAATGCAAATTTGCATTTCATGGAAAACAACACACAAATACATGAACACGTATGCGTATAACTGTACTTAGTTCGATTGGACAAATGCAATTAGTCATCTCAGCATGCAATTCCGAAGCGTCAATCATTTTCCAAACCAAACGAAAACATTGTAATTGTTGTAAATGCAAATATGAAAAGGCTTGCTAGTAAACACACACACACACGCACTCATAAAAAACACAGTTACTTTTACATGCAACCGCAACTAATTCCCGTTATGTTAAAATTTTCTCATTCACAGTGTCGGAGCTCGGTCGCAACAGTGGCGGCACTAACACGTCCCGACGCACCACATCAACGAAACGCTGGATGGAACAACACGAACTTCGGCCACTCAAATAATCGAACAGCTGTGCGCCTGCTGGTTGTTGTCGAATGGACGCGTTTTTTGGTCTTCATATTTTATATACGTTCAACTTGTAAATACAACTGAATTTAAATTGCAAACTTATTTGCGAATGTGCAATTGTTGCTCGAAACTCGTCGAAGTAGTGGGAGTAAACAAGCATCTTTTTTATCAACTACTTGTACTATAAACATAACTGTTTATTTAACATGGAACTAGCATTTCTTGAAGCTGTCAAAAGCTGACAGTTGTGGCATAATTTGTAAGTTATTTGTAGTCTGTAGAATGAAATGCTTAAGCACAGCTGGTAACTAGTTTAAGTTTTAAATTAAGAAATTATGGTTTTTGTAAGAACATCGACTTTTTAATAGCTAAATAAGGGTTTAGCACGCTAATTTAAATAGTAGGCATTTTGAGAGTCAATGTGATAAAAGTAGATATATGAACTAATAACTAACTAAGCATGTAACTAAGCATGTGACTGTTAGAGATGATATTAGAAGAAAATTTCATTTTTTTTTTGGCAAAACTCCTTTTTTAGGCAATATATGGTAGTTCTCTTCAAAAGGGATACACAGATTATTGCGACCCTCCAACTTTTTCATACCGTTTTTGTAGTACCATTTGACCTTTGCTTCAAAATAGGCCTCAATTTCGGCGATCAGCTCTTCATTCGACGCAAATTTCTTAACAGCGAGCTTTCTTTTGAGATCTGAGAACAGTTAATAGTCACTGGGAATCAGATATAGAAAATACAGTGGATGCGGAAGCAATTCGAAACCCATATCATGGATTTTTGCCATAGTTTTCACCGACCTGTGATACGGCAGCATTGCCTTGGTGAAACCACACTTTCTTTCCTTGAAATGCGGCCGTTTTTCGGCGATTTCATCCTTGAAAGTCCAATAAGGCTATGTAATAGTCGCTGTTGATGGTCCTTCCTTTTTCAAGGTAGTCAAAAAAATAATTCTTTTTGAATGAGCATGCCAAAATACAGGCGCCATAACCTTGCCAGACGACTGTTGCGCTTTCAACGCTTTCAACGCTTTGGATGAAGTTTATCTTGTGCAGTCCACTCGGATGGCTGTCGACGGAACTAAAGAGTGAAATGATGAAGCCATGTTTCATCCGTTGTCACATATCGACTCAAAAACTTGGGTTTATTACGGTTGAACAGCCCCAAAGACTGCTCCGTATCATTAACTCCTGGTTGCTTTTGGTCAAAAGTGAGCTCACGCGGCTACTTCTTTACACAGAGCTTTCTCATACCCAACTATTCGTGAGTGATATGATGTGCACGTTCAGTTGATATCTTTAGAGTATCTGCTATCTTGAAACACTTCCTCCAAAATTATTTCGTGGACTTTTTTGATGTTTTCGTCGATAACAACTTCTTTGGGCCTCCACTATGTTTAACGAATAGATCAAACTTTAATCGTTGATTAAGAAATACGGCTCTGTGAATTAGGCTACATATCTATGTAATGCCTTTGTAGACAAATATCTGATGATCAAATTTGACCCGGTTTTTTATATTATTGTCTGCAAAATAGGCTCCGCAGCCAAATAAGAGCTTATTTTTCATATAATTGTATAAGCCTCGGCTGGTTTGACCTTTAATGAATTTTGGTTTTTTCGGTTTCGGCTCATTTTTGGAGCGCCATTCGCTAGAATGTTAGACAGTTTCGACGTCATATTCATGCTCTCTTTGCTACGTTGGCAAGCAAGAATCTGGTATTTTGATACAAATCTAGCATTAACCGCTTGATACGCAAAACTTTAAACCAAATGTGTTGAATGGATTTAAAAGAGACGTTGGGGTTTTCTGCTATCTCTTGGATGCCAACACGATGATTTTCAAAAACTGTTGCTTAAGCGTTTTCAATGTTCTCGCCAGACAGAAATGGATGGTGTAAATTGTTGGTGCCGAAACGTTCAACATGTTGGAAGAGGCATTCACTGAAAATTGTTTGTCGCGAGCAAGTGTTTTTGATTGATACAAATTCTTCAAAGGTCGAGAAAGCGTTGACGACGAACCACGTCCAGGACGGGCATCAACACATCAATAAAATAAAGGAATTGGTGTTTGAGAATCAACGATTAACAGTCAGAGATCTCACTGCCTTCGTTGGAATATCGGAAGGATCAGTGAAAACCATTTTGAAAGAACATTTGAGCCTAAGAAAATAGAAAACACCATGCATTCCGACCACCAGGATGTCATAAAACGTATTATTACTGGTCTTGAGGCTTGGATCTATGCTTACGACCTGGAAACATGCGATCAATCAGCCGAATGACGTGGCAAAGGTAAGCCGAATAAGATTAAAACACGTCAAAGCAATTCGAAAATCAAGGTTTTGTTGACAGTCCCTTCGATTATCTAGGTCTGGTGCACTGCGAATCCTACTGACCGGCCAAACTGTCAACAAGAAATACTACTATTGGAGTGTTTTGCAACGTTTGTGCGAAGCTATTTGTAAAACAAAGCCGGAATTATAGGCCCACACTTGGGTTTTGCACCACGACAATGCAGCGTCGCATACTGCATTGACTCTTCGTGAGTTTTTCGCCAAATTTTCAACCAATATCGTGCCGCAACCAGCGTATTCGCCTGATTTAGCTCCGTGTGACTTCTGACTGCTCAGCAAACTTAAACAACCGCTCTGACGAAACCGTTTTGAGTCAATTGAAGACATTAAAAGTGAATCACTACACACATTGAAGGCTATACCAGAAATTTACTCCAACAACTGTTTCGACGATTGGGAAAAACGTTGGCACAAGTGTTTTGGCGGCAAGGGGATTATTTTGAAAGAGATGTCATAAATTTTGAAGAATAAATTAAGAATTTTAAAATTATGAACAAATTTTTATTATTTTTTGCGCATAGTAGTTTATATATTCTCTCACTCATTTCTCAAAGGATTGCTTTGAGCGAGATTTCAACAGAACTAGTAATTTTATTAGTATCCATCAGCTCTTTCTCCCACAGGGAGGATAATAAACGCATGATTACTCTGTCGAGAGCTTACTAGTTATTTGCAAGCATTTATAATTTCTATATGCTCATAGCGTTCCGTTTAATTTGATATTTATTTTGGTCAGCCTTGCAGTGCAGTTGGTCATTAATATCCAATATGTGCTTAGCTAACAGTTTAATTATGGAACAACATTTAACGGTTACATACATAATATGTATAAGTGATACATACATAATATATATATATAAGTCCATATGTAAATGCGCATATATGATAACTGTATAATAACTGTAGCATATAATTACGCAGCTTGAAATCAGCCAGCGCGCATTAGCTTTGTGCATAATATATTGCTTAGATTTAATAAGTAGCCACTAATGACAGCACAAGTCAGTAAATAAATAGCTTTTGTTATTGTTGTAAAAATGTGCAAATATTTTAATGATTAAGGTTCACAAAGCAAATTGTAAAAACACACATATAGACATAAAAGAAAGATAATACAATTATTTAAGCCAAAATCGCATGAGAGATTTGTGAAAGCAAATCTATGGAGCAGAACATTATTTTTAGAAAGAAAGAATATTATTTTTAGAAATGCTAAAAATTTATCAATTAGAATTGCGAAAATCTCAACTCTTGTGATGCGCTGTGCATTAAATACCAAAGTGGTGTAAAAATTGTTATTGTAATAGAAAATACAAAAAATTAAGTAATTTATAAAAAATATCACTCGCAATGTAATGTTTGCTATGAGATATATACATACATACATATGTATAGTATATGAAATTTTTAATTTCACTAAGTTGTTATATTTAGTTTGCATATGTAATATTAGGGTGTACGTTATTTGACAAATTAATTTTTGTCTGTTGACGCGGAACCTAAACAAGCTCTTTATATGTTTATACTAAGGGATATTTTAATATTTCCTATTAAGCAGGTAAACCTAGAAACATTAAAAAAGCATTTGCTAATACAAAACTATGCGCTCCACAAAAAAGATCTTATTGAATTTTTCCATAAAACCATGCCCTTAAAAGTTATATCGTCACCTAAAATGCAAAACGTGTTATCAGAAAAATCAAAATTCAGTTTTTTATTGCCTACGATTCACTACATCATATTAAATACATATATGCAGCATAAAATTTTCAGTTGCCGCTGTCGGATATAACCAATATATAACCATTTTATAACTAATATATAACCATTTTATAACCAATATGTAACTATTTTATAACCGAAACTCAATTTTTTTTGTAACTAATATATCTCCATTTTATAACTTATATATAACTATTTTATAACTAATATATAACCATTTTATAACCTATAAATTTACTAAATTTTCTACTATTTTATAACCGAAACTAAATTTTTTTTCAATATAAGTGGTTTTTATTATATAGATATTTTTGTGCCCGAAACTTAGGAAAAGTGGTAGGTTTTTTTGACTTTAAGGTGACGATATCATCAAATGTACTGTCTTCATAAAGTACACCGTGTCGTATGAGTAACACAGATTGCATAGGCATAGAAGTTATGCATCAAACGTACTGTCTTCATAAAGTACACCATGTCGTATGAGTAACATGGTATGAAAAAGTTATGCATCAAGCTTCCTGCCTTGAAAAGTACGCCATGTCGTATGAGCAAAACAGAAGGTATAGGCACTTGAAGGAATGCTCAGGTCATTTGGTGCCTAACTTTAACGGCGTATAACTTTTAAAGTAAGGTTTATACGAAAAAATCATTTAGGCCGTTTTTGTAGAGCGAAATTTTGTAATAAAATATCACATTTAGATTTAATTACATAATGAAAATCTCATATTATATGCATAAAGGAAAATATTAGCTAGGCACGGTATAAACTGAAAATAAAGAGCATGACTACACTGGATAACAAACTGAAACTGAAAATTAATATATGAAATAACGCACACCCTAATGTAGCATTATACATTAAAGAATTCCAGAAATATGTATAAAACTATTTTTATGCACTTCGAATAAAATATATAATTAAGAAATACCACAATAAATGCGAACAATTTTTTAATTGCGGCTTAACTTCACCTTTGGGCAAGCAGAACAATTGAAATAAAGAATTTTTGCATAACATGCCAAACATGAATTGTTGCAAAATATTTACGCAAAAATTATTTATATGTACATATGAATGTATGCTGCATTCATACGAAGCAATAAATAATTTCTGATTTATTCAAATTACGAACACGTTGCAATCATTAAATAAGTTGTTTGCTATGATTTCTAGAAAAGCAACACAAATTACATGCAACTTTAATATCCATAAACTATTACTCACGGCATTTTATGTTTTCAACTGCAAATTATGCAAATTTTTTTTTTACAAAAATCATATTCAGATGAAATAAATGTTAATATTAGCGCGCAGATGAGTTTTTAAAAACGGTGAAAAACTACTTACCTACAAAACATATGTAAACAAAACACATGCGTATGTTCCAAATTTGGTTTATGGTAATTTATTGTTGTGTTTACCGTGTATTACAACCCAAAAATTTGCAACTCAAATAAGGTTGCCTACATTTCAGAGCGCCACGAAAAACAGCGTGACGAAAAAACTGAAGGAAGGCAGAAGAGTACAGAGACCAGAACTCGTATTTTAAACAACTGCAGACCGTTCGCATCGTGGCGCAGCCAAATTGTCTAGAAATTGACTAAGTGACAGTGCGGAATATTGTTTACAAGCCTACAAAAACATTTTGCCAAAAGTTAAGCAACTAAAGTGTTGAGCGATGAAATTCAAACGTACTTTTAAATCACAGCAAGGGATGGTTTATGAGCTCAAACAATTTAATGCGAATAAACTTTTCGTTTACCATAATAATACCGGGAATAACATAACTCGTTCTAATAATACTGGTAGCATTGCAAAATGCCATGGAAATGGTCATCAAAAAACTTAGATTTGAGAGAGCGCAGAAGTTGCTACGTTTGGCCGAATGCGCTAAAATTTCGAACATGGCGTTTTCTGACGACAAAATTTTCCCAATTTCAACAATTTATAAAATCTTAAAATGTTAGGGTTTATTGGACCGACTGTTTGTACGAAATTGTGAGTCATCGGTTGGCCACCAAGCGGCACCACCCAGCACAAGTAACGGTTTAGGCCGCTGTAACCGCAGATGGACGCTCCCCAACCGTTTTCATCGAGTCAAAGTCAAAGGTGGTGTCCAAAGTAAATATGAATATAGTCCGTAATTAAAAATACACCAAACTCAAAAATATCGCCAAGGCACATTCGACAGCTGAAGATTCGTTTTTTGGCCGTCTCAAGGCCGTAGTAAAGGTAAAAGGTGGTTGTAGCGAACAAAAGTGAATTGATTCTGAATTTTCGATTATTTCCATACATTCCATACTTTGAGTTAAATAAAAATAACTACCCAAATCGAATATACTGCCTTTTTAATCGATTACACTTCGAGTTCCGAGACCCAATACTGTAGCAACCGCATTTGAATCAAATGGAATTTATGGGACGATAAAGTAAGGAAAATAGACAAAACTCGGAACGGAACGATTCATACATAGATAATTAAATTCCGAAATTTCAGAATACTTTCAAAGCTGGAGTGTGGAGGATGGATATCCGAACAATATGACCTAGCCAGCGCAGCAGCTGTCTCTTGATTCGTTGCACTATGTCAATGTCGCCGTAAAATATATGGTACAGTTTAACGATCCATCAAGTGCGGTATGCGTATTAGGGACTGAAGCCATTGGACCAAAGTTCGGAGATTCGATTACTTTAAGAAATTAAGACATTGAATGATATGCAAGAAATCGTGATTTAACACCATTACAATATTTCTTGTTGGGTTATTTGAAGTCATCGGTTTTCAAGCTTTAGAAGTCCATATTGAACGTGCTATTCCTGACATATGACTTGGTTTAGTAGAAAAAGTATTAGAAAATAGGGTTGATTGTATTCGTTCCTAAAAAAGAAATAGTGGAGACCATTTGAATGATGTTACATTCAGAACTTAGTTGTTTCGATTATACTTTTCATTAAATAAAAAAAAAAAAAAACATTTTAATTTCCATAAGAATTATTGTATTTTTATTTGAAAAGAAATCATATCAGTCTTACTGGAAAACCCTGTACCTTCTCTATTTAGCTACAAAGAGAAGTCGTTTTTACATCAGATTTTGACAGGGAATGAAAAATGGAACCATTAAGATAATCCTTAACGCAACAAATCATATGTAAAACCAGACCAATGAGCCAAATCAACGACCAAGCGTTCGGTCCCATGTTCTCCATCATTCGACCAGTTTTGTTCTACGAAGCAGAATCATGGTGCTATTCGAAAAGGACACATACAAACTGCAAGTCTTCGAAAGCAAAATCCTAAGAAATATATTTTGAGGCAATAAAAGATAATGGTTCTTTTGGAATGAAATCGACAATTTGCCACAAGGTAGGTAAGTAGAGTGAATGTCGGATGCCTGACTAAGAACCTTGGCCTTTAGCAGTTCCATTTTGAAACCACAGGAACTAAAATGTCCTCAATCGAATATGTCTTCTCTTAACCACCCATGCGCTTTTGATGAAATTCGAATATCAGTGCAAGTTCCGAGACTCTGTCAAGAAAACTTCTACCGATAGTTCTTCTTTTCCTATAAAAAGCTTTGCATTCACTTCTACAACTGTCATTGTATTGTGTCATCACTCTGCTGGCGTGTCAGCCAATTAAACAGTGTTCTGTTAGAACTCCTTCTAGGGTTCATACGTCATTCCGTTTGCGTTTTAACAGTCGACATGTGCAACCCATATTCCATTCATGCCACGCTGAAACACTTGTTGAGCAAGTTTGGGGTTTATTCTACCGAGATTCGAGTATATTTATAGCATGTTTGTCGACTAAATATCTACAAGTAGCCGTAGACATATAAGCTCAATTTTTTCGAAGTCTAATTGTAGTCTGATGCTTGCTCTGGGTAGTTCATCTGTTGCAGAGTTACTGGAAAATGTTAAATTGTGCTTCCAGTTCGAAAATATGATCGACTAAAAATACTAGAGTAACTAATTAATCCTTCAATAGAAAACCGATGATATTGATTTAATTTTTTTTTAATATCGAAAGGATCAAATTGATGACTTATGGGCATAAACAGGAAAAATATTGATTTTGCTTTCCCATAGAAACAATTATGAACTATTAAATATGTAGAAAAGTAACAACAACTACAATATATAGTAAAACTAATCTTAATCGTAAAAAACTTTAAATCAAAGCAAAGCAATATTTCCAAAAAGTAGACAGGCATGTGACAGAATAATTTGCGCAACACTATCACCGTTAGACATACATACATATAACAGTCTGAATGTGCATACAAGGGTGTGTTAATACTTGTATGTATGTATGTATGTATGTATGAGGGTAACGGTGCGTAGTATCACCCGCCATGTGCAAACAAGTTATTAGATGTTAATTTTATAAAGTGCTGAAATTTGATAATGCCACCGACAATGTACACACATTTTCGCTGGAGATGACAGTTCGCAGATAAAAAGATTATGATTATAAAGTGCTTAAGTTCGTTCAATATTTGCCAGACAAACACTAAAAAAAAAACGCTAAAAGTGAAACTCTAAACGGCGGAAAACACGAGCACGCAGCATAGGAAAGAAATCCCATCACACAGCAGGCATTGATTTTGTTCAAAAGTGTTCACTTTCTCTATTTCCTCCACACACTACTACGTAGATACTTATATTATATATTATCTATTTGACTATTGGCGGCCGGAAGACACCTTAAAAGTACAGTACTAAGAAACTTGCATACATATCTACACAAGACTGTGACGGTGCTGGCTTTCATAGCTGATTGGCGTCGAGTACTTTTTATCCTTTTTAAGTGAGCAATTTTCGGCGAAAAACACACAAAGGGATTCGTAGAACCGTAACACTTGTAAGTAGTATGTTTGTATTTGTATGTGTGTGTGTGTGTGGCTGGGTCAGCAACAAGAATAATGAACTTGCTGAATGGCTGAAGATTAGCGCATTCTTCTCATGTACTGTTAATTGGGTAAGCGTATCTTGGTGATTGACAAAAGTTTATTCGGTAATTGAAAAAACTTGTCACAACTTTTTCGTAAAAAAAAGTACAAAATTTGTCACCACATGTAAGTATGGTGTATGCGTTGAACTGAGTCTTCTGCTAGAACAATTATGTGTAAGGTAAATCAATAACATATTAGAAATTTGTTGATTTTTGGCTATTAATACATTTTGATTAATTAAGAGCTTGCTATGAAAGTGTTTTATGCGATATGGTATTGCCGTTCGATCGAATTCAACCTGAAATATTTCATTTAAAGATTTCACCTAAATTCACATTTGTTTCTTATTTGAAAATAGTTTGGCAATAACAGGGTTTGTCCGGAAAGTAATTGGACTGATTTTCTTCCGCCGCGAATGTACTTCGGAGCGTGCGCGCACCGACTGGATTCGGTAGAGGGCATTCCTAGCTGACGAACGTGTGGCTGGTCAGTTGTCTCGTTAGAGCAAGTCAGGGTTCGTTAGAGCAGTGGTACGCGATGGAATTCTGTGTGAAACTCAGTAAATCTGCGACAGAGACTTTTGATATGATCAAGCAGGCTTACCCTTTTTGGAGGGCCAGGAAGAGGTCGCTGATGAATGAGCAAATCCAAAGTGAAAACGATGCTCATTGTCTTTTTTGACATCAAAGGCATCGTTCACGATGAACTTGTTTCTCCTGAACAAATCTTCAACGACAAGTTTTACGAGGAAGTTCTTAAGAGACTCAAACCAAACTCAATCGGGTCCGACAAGACATCACAGCCGATTGGAAGTTGCACCAAGCACCTTCAGACTGAGCAGACAACTGAGAAGTAAAGTCCCCTCGCGACGAACGAAGATCAAATTCTACAAGTCACCTATTATCCCCTTCCTACTATATGGTGCAGAGTCTTGGACGATGACAACATCTGATGAGTCGACGTTACGCTAACGGCGAATATCGCATTCGATGGATGGATAGTTCAGGTAATTAAGAGACAGCGGATACGCTGGCTAGGTCATGTCGTCCGAATGGATGAAAACACTCTAGCTCTGAGAGTATTCGACCGAGTACCCGTCGGGGGAATCAGAGGAAAAGGAAGACCTCCGCTCCGTTGGAAATAACAGGCGGAGGGGGACTTGGCTGCACTTGGAATCTACAATTGGCGCTAAACAGCGATTGACCTACTGTTGTAAAATCGGCTTTAACCACATAAGCGGTGTCTACTCCAGTTAGGAAGAAGTGGAGCACATACTGTTTAGATTCTTGAAGGCTGGGAATGATAGAATACTTTATAGATTATAGAGCTGGCTTTATTTGAGTAGTCCATCCACCTCTGTTAAGACGAAAACATCAGAAATGTAAAGCTGCTTCAAAATCGTAGTGTAGGCAACAGAGCCATAGAGGATCTCCACAACTCTTATCGATCGACTCAACATATTTTCGTTTAAGTTTTGGGTATGAAGCGTGTCAATGCTAGACTCGTACCAAAAGATCTGAATCCTTGATAAAAACGACGTTGAGTAGAGATCGCAAAAGAAATGCTTGACAACGTACCTTCATTCTGAAGACACTATATTTATCAAACGTAACGTTTATGTCCAATAATCTAGCGAATGACGCTCCAAAAATGATTTGAAATCGAAAATACCAAAATTCGTTGAAGGTTCGGCCATCCCAAGCGAGGCTTATAATAAATCCACTGAAAATTTAAATAAGCCAGGACATGCCTGTATTGACTCAATTGATCCTCAGTATGATCTTCTATATATGCGAACTAGCCACCCAGTTTTTGAGTTATCGATATGAAATTTTGCACACGTCCTTTTCCTCCCAAGAAGCTGCTCATTTGCCAGAATAACCGAAACCGGACTACTATGGCGTATAGCTGCCATATAAACTGATCGATCGAAATAAAGTCCTGGTAGGGAAAACTTTTGTATTTAACGAGATATCTTCACGAAATTTGTAATGTAGTAGTGTTTCAACGTAACGGCATTATCCTCGAACAAATTGTTAAGATCGGGCTACTATAGCATATAGCTGCCATATAAACTGTTTGAACAAAATCAAGCTCTTGTATTGAAAACTCTTTTATTGTGGAAGATATCTTCACGAAATTTTACACGGATTATTATCCAAAGCAGCGCTACAATCTGATAACAGTTTGTTCAGATCGGACCATTATAACATATAGCTGCCATACAAAGTGTGCAAACAAAATCAAGATAAATATATTTTTATACCCTTTTACCCAAAAATTAATGCAACTGTGAAGGGTATTATGGCTGCAGTGTTCTTGAAGGTTACGTTTTTTTCTTTTTTTTTTGCTTCCAGTTGCACAGTATGTAATCCTACGAGAATAGTTCTAGGTAATTGATGAATAATTTAATATTTTACAATTTTCGGGGACTTTTTTGCCACAATGTATTAAATTAATATGTTACTTTCAAGTTTTTAGGTTATGGTTATCAAATTGAATACAGAATTCAGCAATTTGATCCCATAACAAACAATTTGGTGTTGAGGTTATGATTAACTGACAGAGAGAACTAATCTAATAGCAAATCATCTGGAAATTTCTTGAAATTCTGAGTTAACCTCTTACTCTACACATCAGCTGAATTCAATAAAATCTAGGCGGCAGAGTCATGAAATAACGATCCAAATGAAATGCTTTTACTTTTAACCTCACTCTAACCTCAATAATGAACATTTCTTTATAAGATATATTTATACATACATATAGGGAAAAGAATGCGAAACATAGAAATTGTGCCGTAAATTTTTTATTTCACCTTCTTTGTAGTGTTTTATTTATATTTTATTTCTTTTTCTCGTCTTTTCGTCTTTTAGTTTTAATGACATTTAATATTTTTTGACATTTGATCTGTATTAATGGTCAATAATATATTTATGTATTTCTATATATGTACATATGTACATACATATATATTTTATGCCACATTTGCAAAAAACCGCACTTAATAAACATAATTGGTAACAAGTCCGTAATGAAATCGAAACAGTGTGTCATCATGGGACTCAATGTTGAATAGAGCAAGGTAGGTTAAGGACACGAAGGCGATGACAACCACCCACACAGACACATACATACACACATGACACACTGAACTACTCTCGCTTTATTAGTCTACTAGACACACTGATTCAGCCGAACCCCAGCTGCCGACCGCATTCCGCTCATAAATAATGCATGAATTCTCGCGCACGGCTCATGAATGAGAAATACGAAAATCTTTGATATGCCACACGCCTTTATTGCGTCTCACTTCGCATACGCTTAACATATGCTTATTATACTTGTACATTATTTTTTTTCAATAATTTTACTATTTTATATATTTGTTAGTAGCTTTTACACTGGGATACGTTGTAGTTGTTAGTGGTTCAAACATACCTTTCTCATGGTCGCTGTGTAGCGAGGCAACGCTGCCGAAGAAACGCTTATCCAGTATTTGTAGCAATTGTAGAGCGGTGGAGTGCACCTCAACACGTGGACAGCCGGTCATTAGCAGTGTGACCGTTATAACCGAGGTGTAGTGATCACAAGGATATTCTCTGCAAAAATAAAAATAAAAAATAAAGCAAAATGATAAATTATCTTTGAAATCAAAGCTGCTTATAAATATATATACATATATACATTTTTTATTTTAATATTTTTGTGAAAATGATGTACATATTTGCGAAAATATAATATGGAAATCGATTAATATTATTTCCGCTTAATTGGAATTTAAAGAAATCATTTCAACATGAATTATTTTCTTGCGGTCGGCAATGACCCGATATGCTTGTGTAGACTTTGCTTTTCAAATAAATTTACAAAAGCAGTGAGGGGAGACAAATCTGGAGATCTTATAGCTGGTCAATGTGAATCTTTTTTGACTATAGAAACCAAGAGCATTAATATTTCAGAAATTGAATATTAAAATCAGTAATAGTCAAGGCCTTTTCAGGCTTTTGCGGACAGACATTTGTAAGCATTCATCTATCATTCATTGAATCTGTTCAAAGAAATATGGGGCAGTGAGATATTTAATGCAAACGTCCTTCATAACTGCCGTTTTTTGATCATGCCATACAGATTCACGAATCTCGAATGTGTTTTCGATTATTAACGATGTTAGACAGACTGACTTGGACTTATAATGAACCAACTAGTGGTTACTTGAACCCAGCAAATATAATACAAGACGTGTTCCAAAGTAAACAGGACTTTAAAAAAAACAGAACAAATGGTTTTTTCGACACAATCAATTTATTTTATTCAAAATAGTCTCCTTCTGCTTCAATACAGCTTTTTGCACGGTCCAAAAGCATGTCGAAGGAGTGTTTTAGCTCGTTGGCCGGTATGGCCGCCAATATGCCGGTGCAAGCCTTTTGAATGGCCTCTACAACTGCATAGAGCTTTCCTTTCCTGGGCAAAGAAGAAGTCGCACGGTGCCATATCATGTGAATACGGGGAGTAGTTAATGGTTAAATCTGATTTTTGGTCAAATAATCGTCCTTCGAATGTTGGGATTCTGAGCAATTTTTGGTCGTCAGTCAATTTGTGCGGAACAAATCGTGCAAACACCTTTCTTAAGCCAAAATGTTTGGCCAAAACGCGATAAATCGATGTTTTGGAGATGTTCAATTCCATTTCCATGAATTTCAATGATGATTTCGATTGATTTTTGATGAATTCACGCACACTATCGATAGAATTTCCGGTGATCACGGATTTTAAGTGGCCCACATGTTGATCGTCATTTATGTCCTCACTACTACTTTGAAAACGTTGAAACCACGCGTGCACTCTGCTACGAGATAGGCAATCATCGCCATAAACTTGTTTCATCAATTGAAACGTTTCGGTAAAAGTTTTACCAATTTTGAAAGAAAATTTAATGTTGGCGCTTTGTTCGAAGCTCATTTTCGCACCGATAACAGAAACATACTAACACTTAAAATGCAATTACTTCACTTCCAATCAATGAAATGTCATGAAATAGCAGATTCTAACGCACCAGTCGGCATATAGCCCCTGGCACCAACAGGGGGCGCTAGATTCAAAAAGTCCTGTTTACTTTGGAATACACCTTGTACAACGTGCGCTTAAAGGTAGGCAACGTTTTTTTTTTTATAGATAAAGGTATGAGACTTCGATAACATAAACTTGATTTCGATCAATCAGTTTGTATGACAGCTATCCGAGGTTCGGACTGAACAATATATTCGGAGTTTGTTGCCTTGCCTTTGTCAATAATCCAAGCCAAATTTCGTGGAACTAACTTGTCAAACAAGAAACTTTTCCATACAATGACTTGATTTTGATGTTGTTGCTTTTTTTCTTATAGTAACACAATTCTGCCGAGTTGACAGTCCTTGACCGGATAAAAAAAACCGGGTCTGTTCTGGTTACGTAGACCAGACTGCTGTGGGAACGGGATTTCGACCAATCAATTTGTATGACAGCTCTATCCAACAGGGGTCCGATATCGGCGATTTTTACGAATGAGCAACTACTTCGGAAGCAAAGAACGTTTGTAAAATTTTAGACAGATATCTCAAAAACTGAGGGGCTAACAGACAGATAGATTTGCAGGACGTCAGCCGTTGAATTCGACCTCTTTGAGTCTCCGGCGAATCGCTCATGCATCCACTATCCCGCCTAACGCATTACTAAGGTCCTTTTTAATATATAACTTGGATTTAAAGCGATCTAGTAGACAAGGCCATCGGATGAGCCTGTTTTGGCCAATATTCGTCTTTCGAACCCTTCCAGATCCTTTTTCCCAGCAAAAGAACCCGTCTTCCGAATATTTTTTATGAAATCTGAGACAGTAGTCTGGCTGACACCTTTTGTTTTTTTTATAATATATGTTTTTTTATAAAATAACACTTTTCAAACTTTTTACGAACACAATTAATATTTCAATGATGCAAATCAACTTTTTATAGCACTATATATAAAAGTTAGAAATTGCACGTCAATCTAATTAGGAATAGCAATATCACTCCACTATAAAGTGATAGCAACTACCTGACAGGTTTTTTAAGCCCACTACTTTATACTTTATAGGGTCTCCGACATTTGCTTCTGGATCTTACAGACTTCGTGGAAAACTTTATATACCCTGTCAAGGGTATAAAAGCAGAGTAAAATGATTTTTATGTCCTAGAGAAACACTTTTTTTATGAAAAAACTGCTGCTGATACCAAAAAGTGTGTTGAGAAGTGTTATCCACGCTCTATGTTAAGCGAATTTACCCATTTGTACCAAGCGTTCAATCTCGTACAGGTCATATGAGCACTGAAAGCATTGACACAGTTGCAGTTGCGTTCAAAAAGAGGTTATTGCGGACGGCAGCATTAAAAATACATAAAATGATTTTGGACGACCGTAAAGTAGGGGATGTTCGAGACTCAATCACTGCGGCAGTATAGCAATATATCATATTCGACGCAAAAATGTTGTAGTATAAGTGTAAGCTGAGTATCGGCAGAAAAACAACAGTGGCGCAATATTGGTGCAGTTATTTGCTTGTTCGAACAGCTTCTACGGTTGATCGAGTTAGCTGGCGTATCGGGTATGCTAAAATCAGGTGAAAATGGTATGAATTGCTACCGGATCCGTTCTACATATTTTTTCGTATTATTAGACCTCAAGAGTTTGGTCACTGAATGGAAATTTAGCGACAAGGAAGAGATAATAGCCGAAGCTGGCAACTATTTTGAAACAAAAGCCAAAACGTACTACAAAAAAGGTAACGTTCGTTGAATATTACATTCGCACTTCTTCAAAAAACCTTTAATTTTCTTTAAAGTGATACGAAATCTTCATCTAATAATATATAATAATACATACTTATTTGTGGACAGGTAACGAGATATGCAAATACATGTTTCTGTTGCTCGAATATAATAAAAATGCTCACAACTTTTCTTAAAAAAAATCACTTTTTATCTCCATACATACAGATACGTTGTACCAAAAGTACAAGAATTATTTTTAATTCCTGCCACAAAAACAGAAATTGCCACAAAACATAACGAACTAAATTTAAAGGAGCTTAGCTAACGCATATACATAAATATTGTTTTTTTTTTTCATTCCAAATCCGGTGCTTAGGATCCGTTCTAGAGACGACACAGAAGGCAATCAAATGCAAGTCAAGGGATAGACAAAAAATCGGCTTTGCAGTTACAGCAGCCAGACTAATACAGCTGTGGCATGCACACAAAGTGAAATATGTATACATTAGAGCGGATCGATTTTTTTTTATAAAATCGGGTAGTCGGCAAATGTTCGACGGATCATTCTGCACAACTTTGACTAAGATACTATGGGTCTAAAACCGATTTCGAACAAGCCATTTTTAAGTTGAGGTTTAAAAAATCTGACAATCAGTTGATTGGAGATATGTGATTTAGTTGTCCGATCTTGGCGATTCCAACAATTGATCAATAGAATATCAAAATACAGCTAAGCGTTGAATTTCATTCGGATATCTCAAAAACTGACAAAAAAAAATTATAACCTAGAAAACTTCGCCCTAAAAACCGCTGGCTCGAAACCGGTTTTACACCTATAGTCGCTTAGGCAAAGTTCTACAGAATGATCTTTAGACCTAAGTACTATTTACACATATGCGATTTTTTCGTTTTGTGACTCCAAACAAATCGACCCGCTCTAATGCGCACATACACTTGTAAATTTGTATGTCGTTGGCTGGTGTAAAGGGTTAAGCGTGGAATGTGCGACAGTAAAATATCAAAACCATTGAGATGTAAGCGAATTTTAATTCGAAGAAGGCAATTTAATTTTACTGCAGCGCCTAAAAAATCACGTGCGTTTTCGGAATTTCAAATATGCTGCATGGCATATATGGAAAGAAGTTAAAGCGGAAAATCCCGAAAAGATATTTAGGGCTTTAACTTATAAAAAGTGCAAAAATGGATGTTAAATGAAAGGAATAACTACATATAACGGATAGTCCAAATAGAGGTATTTCTTTCAATAATCTTTTTTTTTTACAGATCACGCTTGAGCCGTGTCAAGCTGTCATGTTATTTTTGTTCAGTATTATTTGGCATTTCATCATGGAAAGCTTTACGCCTGAACAACGTTTACAAATCGTTCAACTTTATTATGAAAATTCACGTTCTGTAAAGAATGTTTTTCGCGCGCTTTGCCCAACTTATGGTCAACATAATCGGCTTACTGAGCGTACTAATCGCAACACCATCATCTATCTTGAGACCCAGCGTTCATTATTGGATAATATTCGACCGAATAGACAACCGAAAGAAAATATAGCAGCCGTAGCTGAGAGTGTACGCGAAGTCCGTGGAGAGTCGATACGCCGCCGTTCGCGGCAACTCGGACTGGCGTATGGAACGACTTGGCAAGAACTTGACAGCTTGTGCAAGAACTGAACTTGCTCGACCTGGGCTCGTCAAAAGTTCGAAGAAGATCCGACATTTTCGTGTCAAAAATATAGCGATGAGGCCCACTTCTGGCTCAATGGGTACATAAGCAAACAAAATTACCGCATTTAGGACGAAGACCAACCTGATGAAATTCAGGAGCTGCCATTTCATCCAGATAAAACAGAAAAAACAAAGGTTTAGTGTGGTTTGGGAGCCGGTGGAATCATCATCCATATTCCTTTAAAAGCGATGTCGGTGAGAACGTAACCGTCAATGGCGATCATTATCGAGTCATGATAGCCGACTATTTGATACCTGAAATTGAAGTTCGTAATCTTGGCGACATTTGGTTTCAATAAGATGGCGTCACTTCCCACACATCGCATCGAACATATTTGATATTTATTGAGAGAATACTTTGGACAGCTGACAATTTTACGTTTTAGGCCGGTCGATTGGTCGCTAAGATTGTGTGATATCACACCTTAGATTTTTTCCTGTGTGGATATGTGAGGTGAGGCTTCGAATCAGGCCTCGGAGCGTATCATTCGCCAGTTACCAGTCGAAATGCTAGAAGGAGTCATCGAAAATTGGACTTAACGGTTGCACCTTCTGAGACTTAGCCGCGGCCAACATTTGAAAGAGATAATCTTCAAAAAATAAATGCTCTTTCGAATGATAATAAAAATTCTCAATTAAATTTGAAGTTTATATGTTTTTTTTTATTTTTAAGTAGGGAACCTCGATCGAAATGGATCGCCCTATAAATAAGTATTTATTTTTGGAACGTAAAGATATATAAAAAAATATACCCTACAACTAAAGTTATTGCTTTGTAATATATTAATTAGGTATTATATTTTTATATTAAATCCCGAACTAATTTCGAGACACAAATAACAAATACTGTTATCTCTGTTTTAGCAAGCGCTAGTCATACACAACAACAGCAAGAGCGAAACAAAATCGCATTCCAATACACTTTTATGGCATTCCAAGAAGTATAGCGCTTAGCGTCTAATCAAAGAGCATTACAGAGGATGTAAAAAGATTTATTTTTCTTCTTAGAGCAATAATATATATATTATATATTTCGGTCTATTTCTTAGAAAACAACTTTTCTTAGCTTATCTGCTTTTGTTGTTCGTAAAAATATAAGCTGGTAATCAACTTGATTCAAGAAGAAGAATCAACTTGATATGAAGTCTTTATAAGTACCCAAAACAAACTTTCGCTTACGAAATTTTTCACATTTTTGAGTAGTGTTCATAGCTCACAGAGGATAGATAAGGATCTTTATTTCGAAATATTCAGAGGACAAGCATGCTAAGGCTTAAGCGGATATCACACAGCCACCATTTGGTTTGATATCAACTTTGACATTAAACTACAGGAATTAGGAAAATATTCTCACTGAATGTCAACATGATATTTTATATATTCACCGGTATATGCTTATATAAGGCATCAGAAACATAACTACCCTCATATTTGATATATAGGGCCGATTTGGACCTTTGGATTTATCGCCTTTTATTGCGATATCACACGATCACCCGAGCCATTATTTGAGCTAAGTTTTATTTATTGTAAAGGTAAATGAGCTTGTCATTCGAGCTGTCGTTGTATACGAAGTAGGCGTGGTTGCAGTCCAGTTTTATTTAGAATATCCTTCACAAATGCATTTCATTTAGTGTAAAAGGATATAAAAAGATATTTATGCTGATTTTGTTCGTTCAGTTTATATGACAGCTTTATATTATAGTAATCCGATCTGAACAATATGTTCGAAGCTGGATGCGTTGCTTTGAAAAATAAGTCACGTCAAATTTCATGAACATAGCTGGTAAAATAAAAAACTTTCGCATACAAGGTTCGGATTTTAATCGATCAGTTTGTATGGCAGCTTTATTGTGCTATTGTGGTCCTCCCTAAACTTTTCTTCGGATATTGTAACATTGTCTTGAACAAATTTCTTGAGTTATCTCGCCAAATAAAAAAGTTTTTCATAGCAAGACTTTTGTTCGATCGGACAGTTTGAATGACAGCTATATGCTATATTGACCCGATCCGAAAACTTTATTCGGATATTGTAGCAATGTATTAAATAATAATCTTTGCAAAACTCTTTGAAGATATCACCTCGAATAAACAAGTTTTCCATACCAGCACCTGATTCAGATTGTTCAGTTTGTATGATAGCTATATGCTATATTGGTCCGATATTAGCGGTTCCGACAAATGAGTAGCTTTTTTTTGGGAGAAAATTACGTGTGCAAAATTTGAGGTCGATATCTGAGAAACTGAGCGACTATTTGGCGTATATACATAGGGAGGGATAGACGGGCATGGTCTTCGACGTTTCTTTTTAGGTGTTACAAACTTGGTGACAAACTTAATATACCCTGTTTGGGGTATAAATATCGAATATATCAAAGGTATATTAGTATGCAAACATTTTTGAAAAATATTTTTTTAAAGATTTATTCGAAATATATTTATTTTCGAACAGTATATGTATGTAAGATAATCAATAAAAAAAAATCTAATAATAATAATATACCTAAATACCTAAAAAATTGAATTCAGTTTCGAAAAATTTAAGTCTACTTTCATTACAAAATTAATAAATAAATTTATCAAAATATTCGAAAATGTATACATTGTGACAAAAAACTATTCGAAAATTTTAAATAAAACGCAAAATATTTAATTATTCATCAATATTTATTTGGTCGCCTTCAAAGTGCCAACGATCCTCGAAACACTTTTCATAAGCACTTTTTGGGATGGCTTTCAGCTCCTTCAGCGAATTTTGTTTTATCTCTTCGATCGACTGAAAACGGATTTCACGGAGCGGCAATTTCAGTCTGCTGAACAATAAAAAATCACACGGAGCCATATATGGTGAATACGGTGACTGATCGATGGTATTCGTTGCGGTTTTGGCTTCTTTTTGAAAAAAAAAATCAGCTTTATCGGGACGAGTGGAGAAAGAACCCTTTTCATACCCAAAATATCCATCAAAATCATTCGAACGGGCTCGCGAGAGATGTCGAGCTCTCTTGCCATTTCTCTAACACTTGCCTGACGATTTTCAAGCACCATATTCTTCACTTTTTTAATATTTTCATCAGTTGAGGAGGTCGAACAAAGCATGTCTTCAATGATATCCCGACCATCTTAAAGGCTGTGTACCACTCGTTGACTTGTGTTTTTGATACAACTGTATATCCAACGCAACGCACTACTGAGGTGAACAAACTGGTTGACAGTTCGCGCTCATATTTGGCATAGTAATTTATAATAGTCCCACCAACTTATCACAATAGATTTTTTTGAAATATCGAGTAACCGGGGAATTTAATTTTGTCACAATATATGTATATATGTACATATCTCAACACTTATCTTAAATATCAAGTTCCATGTGCATGACATGCGGCCCTAACTATCATGAATTCCATACATTTTAAATTACAGCCGCGAGCTCATCGCCATTAAAATGAAAGCAATGGCAATAAATGTTGCATTGTTATGAGCATAAGGGGATAATACTTTGTTAGTACGAATTGGCACGCGAGGCAGTCATAATTGCAGCTGACGGGTGCCTTACGACTAACGAGCTTTACAAGATTTTGTACAAAAGGAATATAAATAAAGAGGGTTTAAAAATATAATATTTAGAAATTTGCGTTCATAATAATGTTGCAAGCAATTCTAAATCTGTGAGATGTTAGCGCTAGACATGCGAACTAGAAAATTTCGCTAAAATAGAAGTTTATTTCATTTTTATCGCCGTTCTGTGCAGAAAGAGTTTTTAATGGTTATTTTTGTTATATATTTTTATATAATTATATTCCAAAGTTGTTAATTTTGAGCTTGGAGAATTTATATATGTTCGAAATTTTGAGATATTAAATATATTTTCGAACATCGCTTAATTTTGTGGAAATAAAATTTTAGAAACAGACATAAAAGTACTTTTCTTTTTGAAACTACTTTTCAAAACTTTTTTTCTTTAGTTTTTTTAATTTTTATTGGGAGCCTGTGACTTCCCATTTATTTTTAGTGTTGAAAAAATCCACAACAGTTAACTATAGCCTTAAGTAACTTTCAAAAACCCTTACCTTGCACTAAAAATAGCAGCCAAAGCGAGGAAGCAAGCATCGGCGACGCGCGCCGTCGAAGTATAGCAACGATCGATGACCCATTCGAGCAAAACGCTGCTGTCCGGATTCGATTCGAGTAGCAAAACGACAGTATCGCGAGCTAGTAGATAGATCTGCAATGCGAAAAATTGTTATTAGTAAACATAAAATTAATTTTTGTATCTAAAAGTTTGCACTTCAGCGCAATTGTATTATAATTGTGTCGTGCACTTTTTCAAAATATTTGCACATGCAAAGAGAATTTACTCACCTTCTCGTCTTTGGATGTTAGCAGCATGTCCAGCCATACATATAAAATACCGTAATCGGATAGAAACGGTGCATAGAATATGTGACCGCAACAAATCAGAGCGGATAGTGCCTGTTTTAAAAATAGAAAAGGAATTAATTGTGAAGCAAAATTCAAATTGTGTGCTGGAATTTAAAATATATTACGCTCATAAGACTTAAGGGGATATACTAGTGTAGAGGCAGAGTCTGATAATTTTTTTTATTATTACAAGAATACAGAAAAAAAAAAACAAAAAATAAATACAAAAGTTGAAATTCTCAAAAAATCGCTGATAAAGTGTGGGATCGAAATACCTACATATATTTTCGAAAATATTTTGAATTTTAAAAAATCTTCTTGTAAACATATTCCTGTTTAGTTAAACTTTGAAAATGTTAAAAAATAATATTTCTAGACACAGGAGATAAATAAAAAGAAAATAAAAATAAAAATAAAAAGTTTAATATTCAAAACTCCAACGAAACTCACCTGAAGAGCACTAAACTGCAACTTCTCCTCCTCGGGCGTTTGTCCAATTTGCGAGGTGACACCCAGCGGCTTGGCAAATGAACCGCACCAAATGGCAAACAGATTGAAAAGACTGCGTTTTAAGCCAGTGGTCAGCAGTGTGCCGCATGAATCCACTGTAACGGTAAATTAATACATAAAATAAACAAAGTATTAGCATGAATTGTAGCAAGGAAAGCTTACGTGAGAAATTCTTAATCATTTTCCGTATGAAATTGCAAAAGTGCGCTTTCACTTCGCGAATGCTCGTGTTGTCCTTATCCGTTTCGGCTAGAAGATATTGAATAGCGCCCTCAATATACTCGACGAAGGTTGGGTGTAGAGACATTGTATCGCGTTCCAGTACACATGGACTGCAAAAAGGTAGAAAGCAATAAAATTATAATATACATAAAAAAAATAACATAAAAATATATTTTTTTTTATAAAAAATTGTATTATATGTACATATATATATAAAAATAATAATAAAAATATATATATATTTGTTTAATTAAATCCACAGAATATAGTTTATACAGAAAATTTACATGAAGCAATTTTTCACAATAAAAAGATTTTAATGAAAAAATATTAATTGTAAAATTTTAAATAGAATAATTGTGAAAAATCATGCAAATGAGTACACATCAAAAATTATCTAATGTTTAAGTGTTTTCGAATACAATCTCGACAAAAAAACAAACTGACAACAACTTTCGAATATGCTAAAAATTCCTTTTATATTTAAAAATATTGAAATAAATGCAAAAATAAGATATATAGATAACTTAAAATGAAGATGTTTCAAAATACATACTCAAAAAAAATTAATTCAAACTTCTAAGTTCGAAAATAGAAAATCTGTGCGGATAAAAGTATAAGTTTAATTTTACTTAAAAATCAAAAAAAAAACAATTCTACTATTGTAGTATATTTGTAAGAATTATTTATATAGAATAAAGTTCGAAACCAAAAAATTCGAAAATTAAAGTCAAAAAAACTTTCGAAAACATTAAGGTAAAAATCAATATTTGAAAAATTTTAAATAAAAGTTTCAAAATTCAGAATTCGAAGTTATACATGCTTAAAAAAAGGTAACGAAAAATCCGAAAACAAACTTTTAAAATTTTCAAAACAAAATTAAAGTCAAAAAAACTTTCGGAAAAAATATGGAAAAAAATAAATTTTTGAAAAATATTAAATAAAAGTTTCAAAATTCAGAAATCAAAGTTATATTAAAAAAAAAAGCTAAAAAAAACAAACTTTTAAAATTTTCAAAAAAACTTTCAAAACAATTTGGGTAAAAAACAAATATTTGAAAAATATTAAATAAAAGTTTAAAAATTCAGAAATCGAAGGTATATACATACATACATACATTTGAAGTTACATATTCATATACTCAAAATTAAAAAAGGTAAAAAAGTAAACGTTTTGTGTACAAAAATTCGAAAACAAGTTTTTAAATTTTTCGAATATATAAAATGGTTAAGTTTAAGTTAAAACTTCAGTTTTTTAATAAAAAAGTAAAAATTTAAGTAAAAATCATTTGGATGTCTACATACAAACATATTTAATAAAATTATTAAATTGGTATATTGGTTTTCGAAAACGCATTTTAAAATTTATTTCGGAATTTATTTTAAATAAAAACGACTCAACTTTGAGCATCAAAAAAGCGTTCATTGAAATTGAAGATAATTTTATCGAGAAATATACTGTTTTGGCCTAAGACATCAAAGAAATTGGAGATAAAGTGAAACTAAAACGAAAATGATTTCTCAGAATAAAAACTATTACATTTCGAAAGTCGAGAAGAAATTTAGCATAAATTGCAGAGAGTCAAAAAATATAAGGTTTTGAATATGGGTATCAAAAAACTTGAAAATAAAATCAAATTCGAAAATTTAAATAATATCAACATGCACAGTTTTTACAATATCAAAATTTTTAAGCAAAACTAAATACCATACAACTCTTCAATAGGTACATATACATATGTACATGTATATCAAAAATATCAAATTGGTATTTTTGTAGAAAAAAAAATTTAAAATTAAAATAATAAAATATATATGTATGTATGTAAATAAATACATTAAATTTCTTGTGATTTTTTTTTTTAGAACCAACAAGCAGTGCTCTGACCGAAATAGTGAGTTAAATATAATATTATTTACATATATAGTATACTTAGGAGAATAAAATAAAAAAATTAATTTAAAAAAAAATATTTTAAAAAAATTAAAAAAAATTTATTTTCAAAAATGATGAATTTTCAATTTTTGAACGTACGAATTTCAAACTATAATTTATCACTAAAGCAATTTCTCAAGTTTTTCAAGCGTCACATCTGCGTGGCAATTTATTATACTTTTCCCGCCCATTACACACACACCCACTTACCTAACACCAAATGTGCCGTTTTCCGCAATTTTCTCCAAAACACGTACAAGCTGTAATCGTAAAGCATCGCGGCGACGCCGACGGCGCATGTTCTCCTGCTTCCTATCGACAGCTTCGCGTATATACACAACCAGCTCTTCCATCAAATCTCTGCGAAAATTAAAAAATAAATGTTAAGCCTGCTCACAGACATGGAAGTGCACACAAATACAGTTATATGTTATTGTTATAAGTATAGAGAGGCATTGTAAAGTGGGCGAGCAATTGGCACGTAGTGTACTTTATGCGCGCCAACACGGATATACAAACACTTGAGTGCCATTTGAGTGAAAAAAATGCGATTTCGTGGGATATTGCGCGACGGCGTGTCTTTGACGTTAGAAGTCGAAATAGTTTTAATATGGAAACATAACAGAAAAGCAGCCGTGGGAGAAAGGTATGAGTACGTGTGAACTTGTAATGTTCATTTCTAATATTTATTAAGTCGAGTTGTGGCGTTTTTGCGATAAAGTGCTCGTATATGGATAAATAGATGTAGATATGTACATATATGAACTTTGTGTATAAATTAGAGCGGGTCGATTTTAGAGGAAGCTAAACAGAAGAATCGCGTATGCGGGAAATGTTCTAAGGATTAAAGTTTTCAAAATTTAAGAAAAAAAATTTAAAAAAATAATCAAAAAAAATTAAAAAGGAAAGTTAAAAAAAAATAAAAAGAAAAGTTAAAAAAATATAAAAAAAAAAATAAAAATTTAAAAAAATTAAAAAAAAAAAAAAAAAAAAAAAAATTAAAAAAAAAAAAAAAATTAAAAAAAATAAAAAAAATTAAAAAAAAAAAAAAAACTAGAAAGAAATTTAAGTACTTGTTCAAGAGTTAACAAATAGTTGTTCGGTTACGAGTCAGCGATTTTTATATTTTTGATATTCTATTGATCATTTGTCGGAATCGGTCAATTCGGACAACTATATCACATAACTCTCATACAACCGATTATACAGATTTTTTTTTAAACTTGGTTTTCAAAATCTCTGGCACGTAACCGGTTTTAGACCCACAGTCTCTTAGGCAAAGTTGTGCAGAATTATCCGTATAAACTCCTAGCATACGCGATTTTATAAAAAAAAAAAATCGACCCACTCTAATGTATGTATATACATATTTATATGTATATTATGTGTGGTTTTAGTTAGCTACATACATCTGCCACTATTTACCTCCCTCATTACACTTGTCTACACAACTTATTAAATTTCCATTTGAATTTCACTTACTTCAGCGCCTCGTGATTAATCATGCCAAGCGCATTTACGGCCGCATCACGCACTTCCACCACCTCACAGCGTAGCAGCGGCACCACCAGCTTATAAAGTGCTTGCGGCGATGCCGAGCCCATAACGGATTTATCACTGCGATCAGCATTCAAGGAGTCGGGCGATGAGCTGAAAGCGCGCGTACATAAGAAAAACAAAGAAAGATTATTAAAAAATACTCATAAATCGATATATGCTTGAGTAAGAATATTAAATGTGTATAAGTATGTGTTAAACAATTTTAATATTTTTTTTAGTCTTGAAATTTTTTCAATTTTTCTATTTTAGAAATTTAGTAGTAAATGAATTAACTTCCATTTATTTCTATTATTTTTTGTTTTTAAAAAACTTTCTTAGCTAATCGCTTAATCCTTTAACTCAAAACTTCATACTAATTTGCGCAAACGGGGAGAAAACCACTAACCAAACTCAAACTCAACTAGAAGGCAGCGAGCGAATTCAGTGAAACTCAAGGCAAACACAAAAAACTGAAACACGGAGTTAGCGATTCGAGCATTTTTTTCAAGTTTTTATTTTTATTTTTCAATCTTTTTCTTGCAACTACTCAATGCACTGAACATTTTTAGCTGTTGTTGTAAGAAAAAAAGCTTTTAACGGAACAAAAATCATTACCCAAAAGCTAAAGTATTTGGAGAGAAAAAACTAAAAATATTGGAAATAAGTGCAAATAGCAGAAATTAATTAGAAGCTGTGATTGTGTAAGCAATGTATAAATTTTTGCTACTGGCAATACTACGGGACTACAGCTAAGAAAAGAAAAATAGGTTCTACATTACGTAATTGCTGCATGCAAATATCAAGCGTATTATTACACTAGAGTACCGAATAAATATTAAAAGCACTACTATATTATACTATACTACATACTAGTACTTTATTTCTTTATATTTATGCATATATTATATAGAATATAGTCGGGGTTGCAAATAATGCATCAAAAAATAATTAAAATAACATTTAAATAAATTTTTTGGTAATCCTAAAAATCTTAAATAAAAATAATTCTCTTCAAAACTAATTCAAAATTCAGAATTGAAAAATTAAATTAAATTAAAAAAATGTGTAATTCAAAATACCGAATTGAAAATTTAAGCAAAATATTTACCCCCAAATATCAGTTTAACCCCAAAATTATAATTTTATTAGAAAAAATTGTTTTTCTTAAAATATGAATTAAATATTAACAATTATTAAAAAAAAAAAACAAAAAACATTTTAAAAAATTCGAAGTTCTAGATTTTTTTGAATTTAGAGCACAAACATCAATATTTTCAGAAGTACAAAAATAAAAAATTTTAGAAGTTCTAAACTTTCTTCAAATCTCAATTTCGATAATCAACTTTTTTAAATTTATTACATATTTTTTTTGAAGTTCTTAACTTTCTTCGAATTTTAATTTTAGTAATTGTTTTCTTTTTTTTTACATTATTACAAATTTTTTCGAAGTTTTTAACTTTTTCGAATTTTAATTTCGTTTTAAAAGGTTATTAAATTACATGAAAAAGTTCTAATTTATTTTATTTTAAATATATGTATGGTTCGGCAAAAACTGATTTTTCAGAAATAATTAAAAAAAAACGAAGTTATTGATTTTTTTCGAAAGTGAATTACAACTTTTTTTAATTTAGTATGAATTTTTTCAAGAAAAGAGTTTAATTTCAATGAAATTAATTAATAAGTTTAATCAAATTAAATTCCGAAATTCCCAATTTTTCGAAAAAAAGTTAACATTTCATTTACCACAACTAATTAAACTAATATGGAACTTTCTTCGAATTTTAATTTCAATATTCAAGATATTTTATCTATTACACATTTTTTCAAAGTTCAATTTCCTTAAAATAAATAAAATAAATGACGAAGTTCCGAAGTTTTGAATTTTGGGTTCGACAATTGATATTTCAGAATTAATTAAAAAAAATCGTAGGTTTTGACTTTTTTCGAACTCGAATTTCATTAATAAACTTTTTTAAATTTATTATAATTATTTTCAAAGTTTTTCACTTTCTTCGAACTTTAATTTCGATGATCGACATTTTGATATTTATTAAATTGTATTTCGAAATTCTCATTTTTTCGAGTATTGAGTTCAACATTTTATTTCCCACAACTTATTAAACAAATTTGGAAGTTCTTGACTTTCATTGAATTTTAATTTCAATAATTACATTTTTTTTAAGTTTTTAAGTTTCTTCGAACTTTTGTCTTTTTTATGTACATGCAAGTATATTAAAGTAAATAAAAATTAAATGGCGAAGTCTTGATTTTTTTTATTTTGGGGACGGCAATTGATTTTTCAGAAGTTATTAAAAAAAACAGAGGTCTTGACTTTTTTCGAATTCGAATTTCTATAAAAAACTTTTTTAAATTTATAAAATTAAATTCCAAAATTCTCAATTTTCTGCGAGTATTGAGTTCAACGTTTTATTTTTCACAACTATTTGTTCAATTTCGAAATTCTTGGCTTTCCTCGAATTTTTATTTCAATAATAAACTTTTTTTAAATTTATTAAACATTTTTTTAGGTAAACAACTTTTTGGATTTTTAATTGCGGTAATTGACTTTTTAATTTATTAAATTTGACTTTTTCGAGTTATAGATTCGATATTTGATTTTCTTCGAATTCAACTCGATTATTGATTTTTTAAAGTTTGAGAAACATTTTTTTCGTGGTTCTAGACGTTTTTCTAATATTTTGACTATTTTGTACTTTGTTTAGTTTCGACATTTTTTATTTCGTGCCAAATAAAAAATGCAGATCTTCGAAATCAAGCAAACATTTTGAAAAGTTCAAAAAAATTAACGAAACTAGGTAGTTTTAATAATTATTACTATTATTAAATAATTATTATTATTCACATAATCATTAAAATTACTGTTTTTGAAAAATATTTTTAATTATACATATGTATGTATGTACATATGTATGTAACTCCTAACGATTCATTTTGGATATCAAAGCTGCTTTTTTATATAGAGGTTTAAAAACGCGATTTTTATATTTCAAATATGTTCTCCGATGTCGATACTTATAACACTATGAAAATTATATTTTCGAAAAAATTTTATGTTCGAAAAAATTGTGTTCGAAAAATTTTAATGTTCGAAAAATTTATATTTTCAATAAAAAAGAGATTTTCCAAAATTTTTGATGAAATTACGATGAATGCACAAATTTCATGCTTCACCCGTTATTAAACAAGGGTCCAAAAGCGAAACGGCGAAAGCTAAGGAATTGATTATTTTACGAGCTATCTTTAGATCATAAAAAACTGGACACACTAGCAATAAGCGCATTCGCCATTACAAAAAGCTGCATTCAATTACACACACATACACACACAAATATATGTATATTAAGCCAAATATAATTCATAGGGATTATATTACATATATAGTATATTCTTCACTACTGCTAAGGGACGCTGTCATATACTATAAAAATAATGATAATTTTTAAAATTCAATACGATTATACGTACATATACATACATATGTAGATAGCTACTGCTTACAAAACTAAGCCTAAAATAACAATTACAAGGGAGTTTGTAACAGCAAAGACGTCAAAAGCATGAACTAAGCCAACTAATTTGAAATACACACACATCCAAGTCAACTAAAGTCACACCAAAAGTTCTAAAATATAGTTTATTTCTTTTTTGTATGTATGTATGTGCACATAGTTTACCCAAGTCGTTTCTGTCGTGCCTCCTTACGGCCATAGGATAGCGGCAGCGTAAAGCGTGTCACAATGCCCTCGGGTCCAAACACGTTCGATGGTATATTATCCAAAGAATCGGATAGTGACCGTGAGTCCGATTGATCTTGTAGACTAAAATTATTAATGAATTGTATTTGTAGTGTGGCAACGCCTTCAAACGTACGTATGTATGTATATACATTCAGTGGCATGAGAGAAATTTTAAATGCCGCAAAACGGTCGTGTTCGTTACAAACAAAAAGAAAAAGTGGTGAAATGCCGAAGTATTTCGTCAAAAGGATAGGGATTCACTGATTGTATGACAGATGTGTTGATGTTGTGTAAAATGCTGGCATCACATTGTTCTTGGAGGATGTAGCTTACACTCTCTTATTTTTACTTTTTTCATTAATTTTTTTTTCTAATTTTCTCGGTGAAAATGCGACGATGGCGATTTATGCTATGTGTCTACTATTACATACATACATATACTACAATATTTGTATATATACACATACATATATAATATATGGGCGAGTGAGTGAGAAAAGCAAACTTAAGAGTAATATTAGTAGTTACTTTTACCTTACACTACATAATACCAACACAGAGTGAGAGTGTATGAGTGAGTGCAAGTAGTAGAGCGTAGTTGCGTGCAATAAATATGTAAAATATGTATATAAATTCAGCTAATTATTATTACAACAAAGAGGAGGCAAAATAAAGTTTCGAAACATGCTTTGTGGGAACTCCAGCAAATAAAGATTTTTGTTAGAGACAATAATCGAATGAATCTGGCGGGTGAGAAATGAGTATTACTCCCTTAACTTGTGCGAAACCAATAAAGAAAATGGTAATTGAGGCTTTGGTATCACAAAAATTTGATTTTCGAAAAATTTTATGTTCGAAAATTCAGATTTTCTATAACTTTTAATGCTCGAACGAAATTTATTCTCAGAAATCTTTAATGTAAGACAAAAATTTTGATCTTCGAAAAATTTTGAATGGTCGAAAAAATGTTTTTAGGCTAAAAAAAATAATTTCGAAAAGTTTTAATTTTCGAAAAAAAATGTATGTACATACATATGTTCAAAATCTCTGATTTTCAATAATTTTTGATGCTTGAAAAAAATGTATTTTCAGTAATTTTTAATGTAAGTAAAAGTTTAATTTTGATACTTAAAAAATTTTAATGTTCGAAAAACTATGATTTTGGAATAAAAATAATTTTCGGTAAAATTTAATTTCGAAAAATTTTGATTTTCAATAAATTGACACACCCTGTATATCTGATAAAAATATCACAAATTGAGCCAAATATTGCGTAATTTGGAGATAATTCGACTTTGTGAATGAGCAGTGCTTTGAATTTATCGACACTTTGCATAAAAATTTTAAAAAATAAAATAAATAACTACAAAACAACTACAAATATACATGCATAGATGAAGTGGTGACAATAGTGTAGCGATTGTACGTATTATTGACAGAAAATATAGTAAAAACACAGATTTCCGTTTGTATGTATATGGAGAAAAAATTATTTACCAAAAATAAATTAAAAATCAAAATAATATAGATAAAAAAAATCAACAAAACGCAAAGGGCGAACGACAAACAGCTGCTTATGTTATGAGTAGTCCGTTAGAATTATGCTAAAAAACGTTAGAGTCACACACACACTGAAACACCCACACACACACAAATGGAACAACAACAATTTACCTCAAACTCAAGTCAGGCGAGGCACAACGCACCGCAACGCTGGGTATTTGTGGCACCAGGCGCATGGCACAAGCCACTTGATTGCGCCACAATTTCAAATAGAGATCTTTTTGACTCTCGGTGGGCATTTTCTTGGTGGGCGCCGAGCTGCGCAGCAAGGAGGCGCGATTATCACTAACCGGTCTGCAAGAAAAATATATAAATTATAAATAAAAAATTATTTCAATTATAAAAATTAAGAGTTCACTGCAGTCACAAACGACTCACGTGGGATCGATGACGCTGTAGAGCGTGGTGACGCGTGAGTAACAAATGGGCCAGGCTTGTGCCACAGCCGATGGACACTGCTGTAGTATGCGATTGCGCTCTAAGAAACCAAACAGCACCATAGACCAGGGATCAAATTGTTGTTGCTGATGTGTTGTGCTACCTTGTGATAAATTCAGCGTCGATGTAGATGACTTTGAGGTGTCTAAGGAGACTAAAATAGGTGTAGGTTAATTTTTAAGTATTTTAAAGAAAATATAGTGGTACATACCATCGGTGAGCCCAGCCATCCATACACCACTGGTGCGTTCGGCAATCCATTGCAAGTCGATGGCATTAGCGTTGAGTATAGCAGTCTTCTCCGAAGGTGGCAAGTGTGGTAGGCATTTCTCTAGTACCTGAAAGTGTTGAATAGGGTTTTCGTTGAAGATAAAATTTTAGGAAAATGTATTAGTAGCATAAATTTTAAATGAAAATGTATGTATATAAGTATGTAACACACTTCTATACGAAAAACAAATTAAAAATTGGTTTAGTTTGTATGACAGCTATATACTATAGTGGTCCGATCTGAGCAATATAAACGGATATTGTAAGGATATCCTAAACAATAATATTTATCAAATTTCGTGCAGATATCTTGTCAAAAAAGGAGTTTTCTATACGGGATCTGATTTGAATCGTTCAGTTTGTATGGCAGTTGTATGCTATAGTGGTCCGATTTGAAAAATAACTGAATGAGATTGTAGCGTTGCCTTGGACTATAATATATGCCAATAAAAAGGTTTTCCATACAAAGAAGGGTATTTGACCATTCAATTTGTATGGCAGCTATATGCTATAGTAATCCAATCTGAACAATTTCTTTGGAGGTTGTAGCGCTGTCTTTGAAAATAATATACGTTAAATTTTCTGAATACATCACGTAAAATAAAAAAGTTTTCCATACTAGGAGGGGTATTTGACCATTAATTTTGTATGGCAGCTATATGCTATAGTAGTCCGATCTGAACGATTTCTTTGGATATTGTAGCGCTGTCTTTAAAAATAATATACGTTAAATTTTCTGAATACATCACGTAAAATAAAAAAGTTGCCCATACATGGACATGATTTTGATCGTTCAATTTGTATGGCAGCTACAAGCTATAATAACCCGATCATAACAATTTCTGCGGAGATTGTAGGGCTTTCTTGGAGTATTATGTATGTCAAATTTTGTGAAGATATCTCGTCAAACAAAAAAGTTTTTCATACAAAGACTTGATTTTCATTGATCTTTTGGTATGGTAGCTATATGCTGTAGTGGGCCGATATCAACGAATTCGACAAATGAACCGTTTCTTGGGTAGAAAAGGGTCTATACAAAATTTCAGATCGATATTTAAAAACAAAACGGTAAAAACATGACTTTTTAGAGGTCTAGACTATCTCTCACCACTTAAGAATGGAAAATGTTCCCTAAGGCACATTTTTACAACACCCTTCACCCACCTGAGCACACGACTTGTCGATCACATCAATAACCGGCGGCTCCGTCTCTGGTATGCCAAGCGCTTTCATGAGATTCTTCACTTCTTTCAGTATCATAGCGGCCAGCTTGCGCAGGAAAGGGCGATAATTGCAGAGCAGCACCAAAGCGAAACCCTCAACGAAATGCAGTGTTGTCACCAACGGTATCTCATTCTTCTTCGCAGCATCACCGATATTGATGACAGTTGTTTGCGTGATGCTCGACATGCCGCTGGATGTAATGCTCGAAGCGCCACTCGAATTCGTATTCACGCTCTTCACATTGCTGGCGCTCGATAGCTGACTAGTGGCGGTATCTTTGCCAGCGGCCACACCCGCTATGCCACCAGCCACCGTTACACCACAACCAACACCACCGGCGCCACCAACCACGCCTGTATTGGCACCGACACCCACACCGGTGCCGGTCATTGAGGTTTTCAACGCATTCGTGTTCGAATTGCCATTGCCATTGACGTTGATGGCACAACGCCAGATGTTGAGAAATACGAAAAGCATGCGCGTGCAATTCTCCAGCAATTGCGGATAAGTGTCGGTGACATCGCGCACCAGAAACTGTGTGTAACCGTGCACGACATCCTGACGCCAATCCGGAAAGTCAATTACCAACGTTTGCAGCGACTGATGTGTCAGTATGCGCAACTCCTCGTCCATGTGCACGGTGAGTCGTGAGAGGAGGTCCACCAACTCTTGTGCCGTCATTGTTTCGGGTATGAGACGCGGCACAGCGGCGACGCAAGTACGAAAGAGATCGATGCGTGGCTTACGTTCGCCCGAAAGCATTTCGTCCGGTTCTTTATTTTGATTTTGTGTATTCGTCATCATTAGCGGGCGACCGTAGTGCACGTCCAGTGCGCGTAGTATGTCGACGAAGACGCGACGCACGTGCGGGAAGTATGTCGACATGCCAATACTGCGTGCGGTGTCGTCTGTCAGCATTTTGTTAATGTAGGTCTTCTTTACACGCAAGGTATTGCCGGATGGCAAGACGGGCACGGTGCGTGGCATCGGTGGTTCGCCGTCTTTTTGCTGCAGCGAATCGGCCACGACAAGGAAGGCGCGCAGGCCAATGCTCATGCGCTCCGGATTCAAAATCAACTGTGAGGATATAAAAAAAAACAAAATAAGTAAGAAGCTTCCACTAAAGTTCATCATCACTACTCACCTTAATGGAGCGCCCAACACAGAGTAAATCGTAGACAATCTCACGCATCGCGAAGTCCAAACGCTCTTGTGCTATGAATTGTATGATTTTCACAAAAATATTCAGCGGTGTATCACGTGGCACGACACCTTTGGAACCCCTGCGAGACAAATGTAGAAAAGTATTATTAAATAAATATCAAAAAATATTTTTTTCTATTTTTAATTAGAATACTTACTTTGGAAATAGCGAGTTCACAATGCTTTGCAGTCGCGAGTGTGTCGCCGAGTTCGATTCACATTTTATGCGTATCATGTAGACCCATAAGAGCCGATAGAGTGACTCTAGCGCTACACGGCTCATTTTTGCATCGCGATTTTTCAAATTGCTCAGGCACATGGCCAAGAAGTAGTGCCAATTTGAGAGAAAGAATGCTTTTTGCGATACACAGAGCAGGCAAGTGACTAACGGAAATAAAGCTAAGCGGTGTTTCGATTTTGTTGAAGCGTCCAATGTCTGTACATACAACAGCTCCACGAAATTTTTCACACAAGGAACATTTACCTCATTTTTCACAGCCTGGAAGAGAGATAAAAAGCAAAGGGAGACAATTTTATGAGTTTTGAGCAAGATTTTTTATTATAACGGTTGCTAATTATAATAAGAAATTTTAAGGGGCGCGAAATAATTTAAGTTCGAGTTGGTGCTATTTTCGAAAAAAATATAATTTTTAGATACATACATATATTGCATGTTGTTGTTGTTGTTATAACGGTTTATCAATCCCCACACTTCGCATACTTTGTAGCGGCAAATTTATTTTAGAGACGACATAGAAAAATATTTTCGAAATCAACATATGTATGTACATATTTTCGAAATTGAAATTATATTTGACGATTAAAGTATCGAAAAAATAATTTCGAAACCATTTTGGTTTTCAAGATTGAAATTATTTTCAAAAATTAAAAAAAAATTATTCATTGAAATAAACACTTTCGAAATCACAACAGATTTTCGAAATTGAAATTACCCTTGACAATTAAAAAAAATAGAATTCCTAGTTGTTTAAGCATCGAAAAATAATTTCGAAACCAAAATAAAAATTCAAGATTGAAATTATTTTCGAAAATTAAAAAAATATTAATTCATTGAAATAAATACTTTCGAAATCAAAACATTTTTCTGAAATGGAAATTATTCTTGACAATTAAAAAAAAATAGAATTCCTAGCCTAGCCTCGACATACATACATATGTATGTACATATGTACATATGTATATGTATTTGTAAATAATCAAACATGATTTTCGAAATTGAAAATTTTCCAAAAAATTTGAAAGGATACAATTACCAGACCCTTAAGCATCGAAACAAATACATTCGAAATTAAAAATATATTTTCGAAATTTAAATTATTCTTGAAAATTAAAATAAGAGTTTCGTAAGCATCAAAGTACATACTTTCGAAATCAGAAAAGATTTCCAAATTGAAATTAGAATTGAAAATTTAAATAACATGGAATTTCTATTCTCTTAAGTATTAAAATAAACATTTACGAAATCAAAACAGATTTTCGGAACAGAAATTATTCTTGACAGTTAAAAACAGATAGAATTCCCGCTTAAGCATCGAAATTTAAACTATTCTTACAAATTTAAAAAGATACAATTCCTAGGTCCTCAAGCAACGATACTTTCGAAATCAAGAAATATTTTTGAACATCAAGAAATTTCGAAAAAAATTTTTTCGAAATTGTAATTCATAAAAAATCAAAAATACAGAACTCCTTGTCCCTCAATCGTCGAAATAAATACTCGAAATTAAAAAAGTTGCCCAAAATCGGGATCTAAGTCATAACCGCAAATTCGGCAAATTTCATCAGATCAAAGTACAACACATGGCTGCAAACTGGAATATTTACTTTTCTAACGAATTTCGCCAAAGCTTGAACGTATCAATTACTATGAAATCAATTTTTCAAATTCAAAACTTTATTCGAAAACGATTGAAGATTATAGCTATTAAAAAAAACTACAATACATACAAAGACATAAATAAATAAAATTCGAATTTTAAATTTGAGTTCGAAACTTTTTCGAACTTTTAATAGGTAAAAAATATGCTGAAGTTCTGATGCGACTTAATACTCTGAAACTTGATTTTAGGTTTTCGAATTTTCGTTTATTTCTATAATTCTTAAATTTTTTCGAGCACAAGCTCAATCTTTGGTTTTTATGAAATATCAATTATGGGTTAGCAGTTTTCAAAATACATACGCATTTTCAAACGCTCTATAAAACCAATGATATTTCTTTACCAACACGATGAAATAATCGATCAAACCCAAGACCCTAGCCAACTAAAATTATTAAAAATTTTAACCATTCAATTATACTCACCGCAGCTACTGGTACAAGAATCTCCACAAACAGACCCGCCAGCGCATGCTTGATGTCTTTATCCTTAACTTCGAGAAAATACTGACCACATTCGTGCATAAATTGAAAGGAGGCCTCGAACTCCTCAATAGGCACCATCTGTGTGAATACAACAAGAATTACAGTTATTATATTACACTACACCACATACACATATAGAACACATTACACACCTTAACGCGAAAGAATTTCATACCCATCAGCAGGCTAATAATGCACTGCGTCGTCGTGTTGGAGGCCTCTTTGGCGCGCAACTCCTTCAGCTCGCTCATGAAACGTTTGCGCACCGACGAGAAACGACTCTGCGCCAAAACGCCAATCACCTCCGCATACAAATCGGCAATCATGTGTATATTGTGCGCATTCGGGTTGTTCTGTTGGCCCTCCTTATGCTTGAAATGCTTAAAAGCCAAATTCTCAATATTGCGTATGAGATCCTCATGACCCGGATGAAAGGGCAACTGTTTGAGTATTTCGATTAGCGCTAAGCAAAAAATGAATTCCACCGCAGCCTCACGGCGTTGCAGCTGAAATTCCAAATCGGTGGTGGGTTTCGGTGTCGTGTTCTTTTCCAAGCGTTTGAGATCATTTTTGATTTCACCATCGGACAGTTGGCGACGATGCCACGCCAGCAGCGTGTGCAACAGCGATGGCAGGCAATGTTCGGCCACCGAACCGAGCGCCGACAACAGCTGGTCGAATTGTTGATCTTCGCCGCGTTGCAGCAGTTTCGACAAATGCTTGTCGGCGCTCTCCATCATCACCAGTTCAATCTTCTTCTCCGCCTGCACGGTGAAATCGCTGAATAAATTGCGCATAACAATTTCGCCTGGGCGCAGCGTGGCGGCGGCGTCATTGCCACCGGACATTTGTGCGCCGCCAGCGCCACCCTGTGTCAAGGGCATGTCGAGGGCTTGCGTGTAGGAGATGACGTTGATAATCGAGGTGCGCGAGTGTGTGCCCCACGGTAGGAGCGCTTGACGTGGCGGTATGACAATGGATACGGTGCTGGCGAGTGTTGCGTTCGCTGTTGTTGTTGCCGTTACTGCCACCGACGGTGTCGAAGTGATAATGGCGCCTGTTTGTGGTAGGGTGCGTCCGACGCCAACGCTGCTCTCATTCCCACTATTATTACCGCTATTATTATGATTGTTTGTGTTGTTAACACTGCTATTTGCTATATTACTACTGTTGTTGCTGTTGTTATTGTTGTTGATAACACTATTGCTCGCATTATCTACATAGGCAACATCTGCGCCGATATGTGAGGGTGACTCATTTATGACACTACAATCGATATTGAAGTGCTGTGGTGCCGGTGCTGTGTTGTGTTCATCATTGTTCGGCTGATTGCCGGCGAGGTTTATTGGTGAATTCCCGCCGCCGCCTCCGCCACCGCCGCCACTCGTGCGTGAGGATTTCGGTGTCGATGTGTATTCGTTCGTTGAATTTGTCGAATTACGTTGTTGTTGTGTTGGTGTGTTGCTGTTGTTGGCGCTGCCAACTCCGCTTGCGCTCTGCTGTGTGTTACTGTTATCGTTTGTTGACTGCTGCTGTTGTTGTTGTTGCTGTTGTAGCGGCTGATAACCATCGTCGGCGAGCTTTTGATTAGAAGCAGCTGTGTTTGGACTGTTTGTCGGGGAATTTAGGATGCAAGTCGCATTGCTTTGTGCTGTCGTCGTGTAGACTACATTGTCACTCGCTTGCTGGTGGGTAGCTGGAAGTAAGAAGAAGGTGTAGATATAGCAATTGGACTTTGGCAAATTGTAAATAAAATAGCTTTGTTCCAGGAAGTCATTATTACAATCGAAATCTTATCTAATTTTTCTGAAACAAAAACAATGCAGGCATTTGTTGGCTTTAGAAAATTTTCCATTGCCCTTTTATTATCTATAATCAGGTAGGTCAAATGCAATTATCAAGCTCAGACGATGCACCAATAAAATTAGAAATATTGATAAAGCTATTGTCGGAAAGCAAACATTTTGTTTGTGAACGATTTAGACAATTCTTTTGTATGTACATATGTAATCTCAAACAAGAGTGACCATTTTTTAAGTTTATGAAAGAAAGAATCCTTCAGCTCAGTATGTGCAAACTGAAAAAGTGGTACCGTTTCCACTGAAATTTTATACGTGTGTCCTGTACTTACACCTAACCTTCAAAGGCGTCCCGTAAAGGTCCGCTTAAAAAGTGCCCCCAAAAAAGGTTGCCGCAGAGTATAACCTGACAAAAGTCGAAGATCTCGTATATGCAGGCCGCCAATAGAAGTTCCACCAGAAAGCTAAGAGAGTAGGCTAAAGACTCAACCGTTACAGTAAGACCTACGTAACCTCAACCCAACTAAATTTTCTGCAGCCCGGACTTTCAACTTAGCAGCGCTACTAAAAATTAATTGGGGACACTGTCTTCTGCCGAATTTAGGACAACAAACGAATGTGTAAACAGGTTTTGAACGCAACCTGGGAAAAACTAAGGACCAAAGAACAGTCAAATCTGTGAAATTCGAGGAAGATGGAGTCATGTGTAAAAGTTCATGCAAGTGAGGAAAATTCTCCGAGCGCCATTCACTTGGGAGTGGCCAGAAACGAATATTTTACATATGGCTCAAGCAGCTCACGACTTCCGGTATTAGACCAAGTATCCTCTGGGTAGCCGAAGTACATGCGTTTGAAGGCGAGCTAAAGGGAGAAGCCGAACCACTACTCTTCAGGGTTGTATCCTGGGTTTGTGACCCGCCACGTAAAAAACGCCGCCAATGAAAAGGAAACCACAGCCTCGGATAAGAGGCCATTGTTTATGACAACCATTCTAAACGCATTACGGATTACGATTTAAGGGCATGCACCTGGAATGTCCGATCCTTTAATTGGGAAGGTGATGCTGCCCAGCTGGTGATATCCTCGTAAAATTAAAGGCATCACCGCACTGCGATGGACGAGACAAGGACTGAGACGAAGGACTTCTGGCATTTACTACAGTGGCCATATAAAAGACCGCAAATTTGATGTGAGATTTCTGGTGGGAGAAAGACTCCGACGCCGAGCCATAGCTTTCATCCCGGTGGATGAACGTCTAGCCACAATCCACATCAAAGCGAAGTTCTTCGACATATCGCTGATTTGCACCCACGCCCGGACGGAAGATAAGGACGACTATGAGCGCTTGGAACGCACCTATGAGAGCTTGCCGACTTTAACGTCATGGTGACAAAGAAGGTATCTTGGACCGCAACAGTCGGTAAATTCAGTCTGGACGAAGCAACATCCCCAAATGGGTTGAGACTGATCGACTTCGCCGGGGCCCGAAATATGGTTATCTGTAGTACTAGATTCCAGCATGGGAAAATTCATCAAGCTACCTGGCTGTCTCCGGACCGAAAAGCCCCCAATTAGACCGATCATGTTTTGATAGACGGAAACACGTATCTAGTGTTTTAGACGTGCGTATGCTTCGAGGTCCTAACATTGACTCGGACCACTATCATGTTGAAGCCAAGATACGCACCCGCCTCTGTGCAGCAAAAATCGCACAACAACAAACGCAAGGAAGGTTCAACGTCGAGAAGCTGCAATCACAACAGGCAGCCGAACGAATTTCTACTCGACTTGCACTCCTGCTCTCTAAGAGCACTCATCGGCAACTCGATTTAAGAAAACTATGGGACGGCATTTCAAGGTCCATTGGTATTTAAGAGTGCTCTGCCCAATCCACAAAAAGGAAAGACCTCACAATGTGCGCCGACTACCGTGGAATAAGCCTCAACATCGCATATAAGGTTGTAAGAGCGTATTATTTTTATAAATGGCGCTATTCAAGAGATATGGCCAAAAGGTTACAAAATAGCATCGCCATTGTCAAAATAAAGGAAACCACGACCTCTTAACTATAATCCCTTGAAATTTTAGTAAGTTCAAAAATAAACAACTTTTTCGGTAAAACTTTGGTTATGCTAACTGATTCAAAGTTCCACACTAAAAATAAAAACCTGTTCCCACGACAGTCGCGTCTAAGTAACCGGAACGGAAACGGTTTTTTATTCAGCTAAGGACTGTCAACTCGTCACCATCTTTCGAAATTACGTCAGGAATCAATTATTTAGACGAAGAATTTCCTTATAAAACAGCATGATAATGAATTTTGTTGCCGACAATTGTTCGAACTTTCCCTGGGAATTCATCATTTACAATTTCAATTTTGATTGCGAATATAAATGACTTTTTGTTATTTAATTCATTTATTTGCGAAATTTTTCAATGGAAATTTCACCCAAAATACAACTTTGAGCACGTATTCGCGAGCAATCTAAAGCAAATTCACGAGTCATCAAAGAAGCTCACACACATTTATAAATATGATTAACTAAGGGCAATGAGCAACCTACGACAATTAAACGTGAGGCCAAATGACTTTGAAAAAATTAGCAAAAAAATTTATGTAAATAAAATAAATATATCAAATTGCTGACAAAGAGTCATTAATGAAGAGAAGAAAACCAATCAAATATTTTGTTAATCAGAAAAGGTTTCAAAATTTGCAATAATCACAATCGCCTTAGGCTTTATATTACTTTTTATAATATTTTTTTAATAATTTTTTTTAAATCTTTTTTTTTTTATTTTTTTAATTTCTTAAATTTTTTTTATATTTTTTTTAATTTCTTAAAATTTTTTTTTATTTTTTTTTAATTTTTGCATATTAAACGTAATTTGTACAAAATATTCTACAATTTATGATATTATTTATCGAACTGAAGCTTGTGTAGCTCTTTAAGTCAAGGCTTTCGAATTTACGCCTAATTGTAGGCAACATTTTCTAACTTTTTTTTAATATTGCCAATTTTTAAGTCGAAAATATTCATATTCTGCAAGTTCTATTCATGTAACTTTTAAAATCAAGGCTTTTGAATTTGCGCCTAATTGTAGGCAACATTTTCTACCTTTTTTCTAAATATTATTAATTTGTAGATCGAAAATATTATTATTCTGCAAGTTCTCTTTAAGAAGCTGTTTATTTATCGGAATCGTCGATATCAGATCACTATAGCATGCAGCTGCCATTCAAACTGAACGATCAGAGTTAAGTGCTTAATGGAAATTTTTTTTATTTGACAAGATATCTTCGCAAACTTTGGCATGGATTATTTTTTAAGGCCATGTTACAAACTCCAAAAATTTTGTTCAGATCGGAACAATATAACATATAGGTTACATGCAAACTAACCTAAATATTGTTCAGATTAGACCACTATAGCATACTATATATGTAGCTGCCATACAAAATCAAGATAATGATCTTTTTAGAAACCTATTATGCTATAAGAAATGCACCTGTGAAGGAAATATTCAATTTAATTTTTTTTGCGCCTAATTGTAGGCAACATTTTCTAACTTTTTCACTTTATATTGTCGAAATGTTAAAAAAAATTACTCATTCTGCAAGTTCTTCTCAAAAATATATAAAATAAAAATATTTCGTTTCACACATATGTATACATACATATGTACATATGTATATAAACTTATATTGCTATACAAATGTATTCAAAAACCGTTAAAGAAAAAGTGCGAAGCACGACAACGCACAAAACAAAAGCGTGTCCATAATTGAACTTGGAAAAAATCCATTGATTGATTTTGCCACATTTGGACATTCGAAGGTGTGTAATGTGCCGTTTTTCCGCAATTTTATCAGCTTTTTCAGCACAGTGTTGCCTTGCCTGCGTGCCTCAGCGACGCTTTGCAATGTTAATAATAAACAGACAAATATTCAAGGGGCATGAGGGGACGGCGAGAACACGTGAAAGCGCTTAGGGAAATGAACTGCGTGAAACAAAGAGTTGATAGATTTCAAGTGATCAATATTTCCAAAGTTGACGTTAATGACAAAGTGACGTTAATGAAAGTAGCTATGTGTGTATATGTGAAGATATATCATGCCTAGTTGCTTGAAATTGATAAAAATTTGGCAATCGCTGAGTGTCCGTCTGCAATCAAATCCTGTGATTTATACCTAAACATTTTAAGCCATACTAAAGCAAGATAATGACAATTGATGCAGAGGGATAAACTCCTAATGGGTTTTGATTTAATCGAAATTGTATAAAGTGGGTTACTAAGGAAATGCCACAAAAAATATAAATATACATTTGTGACTTAAAAATAAGAAAAACCGTTAACTTGGGTTGTACCGTTGCTATAATACCCTTCAAAAATAGAAAAGATTCCATACAAGGATTGGATTTCGATCGATCAGTTTGTATGGCAGCTTAATGCTATAATGGTCCGATCTGAACAATTTGTTACAGGTTTGTGCTGTTATCCTGGAACATTAATACATGCCAAATTTCATGAAGATATCTCGAAAAATAAAACAGTTTTCCATACAAGATCTTTATTTTGATGGATCAGTTTATATGGCAGCTATATGCTATAATGGTCTGACCTAAAAAATTTGTTCGAGGATTGTGCCGTTACCTTGAAACACTAATACATGCCAAATTTCTAGAAAATAGCTCGAAAAATAAAACAGTTTTCCATACAAGGTCTTTATTCGGATCGATAATTTTATATGGCAGCTATATGCTATAATGGTCTGACCTAAAAAATTTGTTCGAGGATTGTGCTGTTATCCTGGAACATTAATACATGCCAAATTTCATGAAGATATCTCGTCAAATAAAAAACTTTTCCATACAAGGTCTTTATTGTGATCGATAATTTTATATGGCAGCTATATGCTATAGTGGTCCGATCTGAACAATTTGTTACAGGTTTGTGCTGCTATCCTGGAACATTAATACATGCCAAATTTCATGAAGATATCTCGTCAAATAAAAAACTTTTCCATACAAGGTCTTTATTGTGATCGATAATTTTATATGGCAGCTATATGCTATAGTGGTCCGATCTGAACAATCTCTTAGGAGATTATATCGATGCTTTAAATAAATAATCCCTGCTAAATTCCATGAAGTTATCTCGGCAATTAAAAAAGTTTCCCATACAAGGACTTACAAAATTCCGATCTTTAAGCTAGTATGGCAGCTGTATGAGAGATCCGATAGGGTCTGGTCCGACAAATAAGCAGTTTCTTTGCAAAATTTCAGATCGAAAAACATCTAAACCACATATTTAGTATGTGTTTATTATTCCTATGAAAGCGAAGGGTTAAAATTGTAAGGCAGTGGACTAACGCAAGAGACGACTGTATAACGGGAAAATCTCGTAAATGTATTACAAATCTGCTTAACGACTTATGGAAATCCAACACTCTACCAAGTTGTTGCTACCTTTCTTTCGAAAAAGCATACCTTCTACCAGACAACTTCGACTATGGGGGGGTTAAAGGAAAAAAAGGAAAGAAATATGGTGATGTTTTAATCTTAAAAAGGTCTTAAATGAGTCTAGAAGATCAAAATATTTATTTATTACTAAAGGTCTTACTTAGCGCAAGGAAACCTACATGATTCACCCTCACCAGAGGGCATTAAAGCTATTTAGAAGTTTTTAGGGTTATAAGCCGATACTGCTTTGAGAAAAGTAAGTTCAAGCTATACATAATTTGAAGTTCTCTACCACTGAACACTATTCATGTATTCTAAGATGAAACGGGTGAGTCATTCATCAAAACCAATTCTTTTTTGCTGCTCCACGACAATCGGGTCAACGACGCGAAATTTTTAACCGGCCAAGGGCTAGGCAACATACTTTCAAATCACTTCAGAAATATTTTCGATCGCAACAACAACTTTTTTTGTTATTTTTTTTTTTTATTTTGTTATTGTGTAATTTTTTTTTAGAAATTAATTTTTTTGTAATTTTCAATTTCTTAAAATGTGAAAAATTTACTCTACAAAAGTTGTATCGATATTTTTGTTGATTATTAGGCTTCTTGTTGTTTTACTAGCATAAAATTTGACTATATTTCGAACTTCGAAAACGATTATGAAAATACTTTATCCAAAAAATTCAAAAAAATTTAATCAAACAAAACTCAAATATATAAAATTAAGTCGATTATTAGACAAATATTTTCAAAAACGACTTTTTATAAATAATTAATTATTTTCTTAGTGAAAAACGAAAACAAAAATTTTAAAACGAGTTTTGAAAAATTTTCAAATTTAAAGATATTTCAAAAACGTCAGCCGATGCTACAAAATGATTCTGCATAATTTCTCCGTTTGTAAACAAATCAAATATTATTTAAATTTTCACATTTAACATACCTTTTATAACTCACACATACAGCTGAAGTGAAAATAAATTTCGAATTCAAAGCAAAACAGTACGCACTGGTGTTACAGATAAACTTGAAGTGCGCAGATTTGATTGCAAATGCGATTATTCACAGCTGATAGCTAATTTTCACAGTTATACACCTTTGTACACAAGCACTTTATTAATAAATATTTATGATATGTACATATGTATGTATGTATGTGAAGATTAAGAATTGATAACACTGGGAAACACAGGAAAAAATATTTTTTTTTATATTTTTTTGTTTTTGAAGTTTTTATGAAGACTTTTTTTCAGAAATTTAACGGTATTTTTCAATTACTTATCAACGCATTACTGTTGTTCACTATACACAGCTATTTATACATAAATCGAGCTTCTTTGATTTAGCAATTGTTTACAATAAACCGCAACAACACTTTATTTGTATATAATATTGACAAAAAAAAAAAAAAATTTAACACTTTTATGAGTTGGGTGTGACAAAAACAAAACAGAAATGTATTAATTAATGAGCGCGCGCTGAGACGCGTGAGCTTACGCTGCGTGCCATTAATTTTCACAAAACAAAAAACACAAAAAATAAAATACAAAAAAATAAATAAATAAATAAAATGAAGGAGAAAAAAATAAAAATAAATGAAAAAAATAATACCCTTCACAAATAAAAAAGTTTTTCATACAAAAAATTGATTTTGATCCTTCAGTTTGCATGGCAGCTATGGGCTAAAGTGATCCAATCAGAAAAATTTATTCGAATAAAGTAGCATATCGTTGGATGGTAATATCTGCCGAAATTACGTGAAAATATCTTATAAATTAAAAATATTTTCTATACAAGAACAAGATTATAATCGTTCAGTTTGTATGGCAGCTATAGGCTATAAGTGATCCAATTAGAAAATGTTACTTGAATATAGTAGCATATTTTTGAAAATTAATCCATGCCAAATTTCGTGCAAATATCTCGCCAAGTAAAAGTTAGTGCTCCGATAGCCTGTACAGGGTATTAAAACACAGAACACAAAAAAATAAATACAAAAAGCACAAAAATTAATAACGAAAAAAATATAAAAAATTATGAGCTCAGCAGATGACAAAAATATGACGCGTTCCACTACATGCCGCCGAGGCACCCGCACTGACGTCCAAATGAATGCCACAAGCTCGAAACAATCAGAAGTTCGATAGGCGAATTGCCGACAAACACATTAATATGCTACATGTATATACATACATACATCCATATACATATGTATATACACTTGTACATGCGTATGTAAATCAGTGTAATATCGTGCGCGAAACCGGCCACAACAACAACAAGCACGCGGCTATTAGCTGCTGAAATCAAAATAATCATCACCAGTTATAGAAATTTTCGAACACACAAAAAAACATAAACGAGTGTAAATTATAAACACTTTGCGCCACAAAACTGTAGATATGTACGGACATGATTATATTTATACTCAGCTGTAGATGTAAGTTTGTATGGCTGTGTGCTCCAAATGAACTTACGCATTCGCTTGTTTAAATAAGTAGCTTTAAATGTGCTAGGCTATATACAAACACACACACACATTTGCATAGTATATTGAGGAAATTTTGTAACTTTAAGGACGTCAGCGTGGGCACTAAGCTCCGCGCTTTGCCTTTCCGCTTAATTCACACCACAACAAATTAGTAGTTACTTGACTTTTCACAAGGGTTGTGCAATAGGATTTCAATTCGTAACGATTTATCATGGCACTGGCAACTATATACAATATATTCGATTTTTTCAAAACCGTTTCGCAACACTTGAAACAAATAATCAAATCAGAATCATATTTTTATTGTACACACATACACACTAATATCCGCACATGACCGCTTGTACCGTCGATATGTAATAATATAATATGCACGCTTCGTCACAATAAATTTCTAAATTTTTCGGTTTGGTTAAAAATTTGTAATTTTTATGCGAGTATCTGGCGAACCGTTCGAACGACATGCAAATACGACGGCAGCTAATCATAAACTGTTGCCGCTAAAATAAGCCAAATGAGAAGCAAACCTTTGGAGGCAAAAAACAAAACAATCAAAAAACAAAAAAAAATCAAAAACAAAAAAATATAACAACAAAAACAAAAATATCATACAACTTATATACAAATATGCATACATATACAAAAACCATCAACGATAAAAACGAAAGCCAGCAAGAACACATATAAACGAAGAAATCCAAAAATTATTTCAAAACGAACTAAAACAACAAAAACAATTACATGCAAATACTACATGCACAACGGCAATAGAATGAGGTGTACAAATACAAAAACACACTTCGAAACAAAAAACAAAAATCGAAAATAAACACGAAGAGCCAGTGAAAACAAAGTAAAAGCAAACTGTCTATATAGAATGGTTACTAACACAACCACCAACACACAACAGGCAGTCAATCTTGACGCTATTTGGTGAGTCAAGCGATAGTAGTGCGGGAAGGCGGCTGGCTAAAGGCATTTCGATTCCAACAAATAGTCTTACACGGCATTCGCACATTCCACTAAATTGCCGGCACTATATTTTCCGGCGCTTTTTTATTGAGGTTGTTGTATATGAAGAAGAAAATGTGGATGGGAACTACAAAATAAGTGGGTACCAAACAAACGCTCAGCTGTTTGTGTAATACTTATGCGCACTATCGTTGGCATAATAATTGTTTTTGCATTTTTTGTTTATAAAACCAGTGTTTTAATTTATATTTATAAGTCTTCCATTTGCATGAGTGCTTTTTATGAAATACATGTGCATAAAAAGTTTCAAGAAAAATGCAATTTGAAATGGCATATACAAGAAAAAAAAATTATGTTTATAAACTATAAGGGCACATACTCTAAATGGCTCAAAAATGCGTTTTAACACAACACTTCATAAGATCCTGTGAATTATACAAGAGCTGCACAATTTCTCATATTTAAAGACTGATTTTTCTATCTTACGCACTTCTATCTATCGCACTTATAATTAAATTGAGACGACTGTCGACATTTTGCAAAGTTAAGTGTTGATTTTCTCTGGACACTGTTGTTGTTGTAGATGAAAAATACATTCCAGTAATAATTTTGGATAATGCAACGAGTTGCCAATTTTTAAATGGTTAGATTCTAAGACCTGCTCCCTTTTGTTATGTGGAATGTGCGATACTGGCCTCATTTAATGAGATTTACTGAATTAGTAAATACCTCTATTTATACCAGCAGATTTCATTATAAATATTTATTTCTATGAATGTATGTATATATTCAGAAAATAGTCCTTAAAAAAATTAACGAAGGAGAGTGGTTCTCCCTGGCGTATAAGTAACAAATTTTCGCTGTAAAATAAATAGATTCGATTTCCAATTTTTATGGTTATAATTGTAGAAAATTAATAATTAATGCATTAACACCTATACATTTAGTCATAAAATATAATTTAAGAGCCACAAATCAATAAAAAATTATAATTAATTTTATAATTTTTAAAATTTAAAGTTTATTTTAGTTATTGATAAGTATAAAAGTCCAATAAAAATAATTTGAAATGCAATTTGAACTGATAACTTCAAGCAGATTTATATGACAGGTTGTTATTGTTGTTGTAGCGCCAGAAATTTAAGTAATTTGGAGGAATGCAAATGATTGCTGCTGGATTAATTAGCCGAAAATAGGTTTTTTGACAAATTAAGTTTACCGAACACAATTTAGGGGTAAAAGTGTATATATTTAGTGATCTTAATTGGTTAAGCAACTAAAAAGAGTAACAAATGGAAATGCACACCAGATTCTGATAACTCAGGTAAATTACACCTATTGTATATATATGTATGCCAGTATAAGCAAGATCACCAAATAGGTACAATCAAATTATAAAAGAAAACATATATATTTACATTAATAAAGCCCACTCCCTAACGAAGTGATGTTTTGTTGAAAGTGAGATTCTGCAGCACTTTCGACGTGCTTGAAATTTAGGTCAATAAATATGCAGTTGCGATAAAAAAAGGGGGCGGGTCACGCAAATCTTCTATACATGCTGGTGAACGTACGCAGTGTTCCAGCGATTTGGTATTCCTTTCATACATGCATACAATAGTTTAATAAACTTAATTCCAAAGATTTCAAGTTAAAATAAATACTATAATAAATGTTTGCAAATATGGATTACTCACCAGAAACTAGTCGGTCTTCTTCGTGAGACATCTCAGTACCTTCCATTGTAATATTGTTCCCTCTGTTCAGCTATACTTTCAAACAATTAGTTCATATTTTCTATAAGTCACTAACAAAGTGAGCGTACAGTTTGTGCAAATATAATCGTTATTATAATTGTTTTGTGAATTTGATAAGAACTGCGCTGAAAAATAGTTATTTTTTCTACTCACTCGAATTGACAAACACACAAAGCAGCCATTTTTCTTCTTTTCACTTTGACAGTTCACCATCACTTTGCTGTCAGTTTATTGCTTTGTCTCTATTCCCTTTCACCAAATTATATAGCAAAACAAAACAAAGAATGGAACCGGTTTGTTATTTGTTTTTCATAATATATGAGCAAATATTACAATATTTTTAGAAAGAGTAACCAGCGTAAAACTTCGATAAAATATTAAATAGAAATAGTTGTAAGAGAATACCTAATAGCGTTCTCATCATATATTTATTTACAATTCCTTAGTTTGTGCTTTGCTTCCTTATTCGTAAATATTTACGAATGATGTCAAAGAAAATAGCCGATAAAGTTTGGATAAGGTTTGTTCGTTTGATCTCAAACTGTGCGCATTCACAATAATAGACTAAGGTCTGCGAATGGCTATTTAATTTTAGATTAAAAATAAAAAAACAAAATGTTTATCAAAAAATATTGTGATTTGGCACTTTTAAAAACTTTGAATAAATTACTTTTGCAATATATACGTATGTTCATACGATATAACAACATTAGCTGCGAAAGGATTGTAATTTACTAACTTTTCTTCGAAGCAGGTTTTTGTTTGCTTCGAATTTTACGACTGGCAACTTGATGGGACTTTCAAGTTCACGATGGTTAACAAAGGATGCAATTCCGTGCTGTCTGGTGAAGATTATTGGTTATAAAAAAACTTGAAATTTGTGTTTAATGAAAAGTAAAACTTATCTAGACAATATTGTGTGACCAACTTCATTAAGTTGGCGATCAAAAGTATTTTTTCTACATTAAAGTTATAAGTACATTCAATAACAAAACACAATGGCCAAATTACCTGGATGTAAATTGGAATTCGTGCGCGATGACGATTATGTGGAGTATTTCATATTTCCAGAACTACCAGATAATTTAACAAATATACAAAATGAGTGCACAGAATTAGAAAGTCTCAGCACAACATTGCTTGCATTTCAAAAACAATGCTTAGAAATCGTTGACAAACGTGTGAATAATTATGGCTATATTTGGCACAAAGACGAATTTCACTTGCAAATACGCACTGAGTGTGCGCAAGAAAGATTATTGAACGATGAAATTAATGATGACTCCAAAGATGCTCCGACAGGTGACTTCATATATTTTTATTTTTAATTCATAAACATACCATTGTATGCACTATAATGTATTTTGTATAAAATAGCGTTTCCTCTGCCCCCGCATTTGCATGGTGTTACACATTACGGTGATAATATTGAGGACGAGTGGTTCATAGTGCACCTTTTGCATGAGTTGACACGTGAGATTCCCGGTTGCATTGCGCGCGTCATTGATGCCGATGGCGAATTCCTTTTAATTGAAGCTGCTGATGCACTGCCTTCATGGGCTAATCCCGATAAATGTGAGCAAAGAGTGAGTAACCTTATTTTAATTATATTCCTATTACACAAAATTAATTAATTTTCTCAGGTTTATATAGCATATGGGCACATGCAACTCGTGCAGAAAGTAACAACAAAATCTTCGAAAAAGTTACCAGTGTGCACCGCTCTGGAAAATATACGGCAAACCCCTACACTCTATCGCGTGGCAAAAGAGATTCAAGATTGCATAGATGAACGTTTAAAGGACTTTACGGGTACAACCAATCCAGCCATACATCGGCAAATTGTGCGTTTACCTTTGGGTGTTGCTGCACTGCTCAAGACGCAGCCATCATTGATTGCATCAGCGGTGCGTGCTTTCTGCGAACGTGATTCAATTGATTTAAAAGCTTGTCGTTCAATGCGTTTTTTCCCACCCGAACAATGCGTTCGTTGTAGTGTGCGTTTTACACGCTGTCTCTACGCTATGCTTATGCACACCGATTACAAGCCCGATCGGAAAGTTGGCTGGCACCTAGATAGTAATACCAATTCGGAGCAATATAAAGAGCAAATTATAGGTATAAAAATTGCTTGTGGTTTTGAAATTCTGGCATCGCAGGCTAAGAGTGCCGATCAACAAGAAAATGAACCCGCTTGGCGTGCATATGTGAACAATTTGTCATCAAAAGGATATTTTAGGGAAAATTTAGAGGGTTCAGAAGAGTATAAACGGCTTTTGGGTGATGCACGTGAATATTTTACTAAAAATAGAGAACGTTTCCGCACAGCTCCCTTGGTGGGACGAGAAATTCTTAGTTTGTTGCAAAGTATGGAGATTTCTGCAGATCTCTTTAGTGATGAGGAAAACAATTTGGAGGTATGTAAAACATGCCGCTATTAATTATTTCATTGCAATATATGTAACCGTTTCAGCCAAGCGATTCAGACGATTGGTTAAACATTAGCGCCGATCAATTGGATGCAATGCTCATGGAGCGTTATGGCCCTAAAAAATTATATAATCCAAATGGTGACATAAACGCAGACGAATTCACCAAAAATATTGCCGATTTCCTTGAAAAGGAATCGTTATACGAAGGTATAGGTGATGATGATGACGAGGACGATGGCAATGACACAGAGTCAGAACCGGATGAAATTGAATGTGCTGCAAGTTCAAATAGAAAAACAAAAGATGAAACGAAAGCAAAAGTTAGAAAAAATCACTCTATGCGCAAAGCGTGCAATAGAAATTCAATTATTAAAGAAAAATCAGAGGACAACATCAATCAAAAAAATAAAAATCACGAATCCGAAGATAACACTCATGTACGAAACTTTTTGGATTTCGTTATCCCCGAAGACAAATGGGACTCCAATTCCGAGATGAGTGACTACGAAGATGACGATAGTTTGGAGCATAATTTCGAAGCAATGTCGAAAACGGATAAAAATATAGATAAGCGTATCAAAAAGTATATGGACCAAATGGATAAAGAGTTGGCCAATACTACAATTGGAGAGAGTTTCGAAAATAAAAACGCAACCAAATGTACTGATGATGATTTCGATGACATCGAAACTTTTCAACCGATCAATATTAACGTTAATACGCTCAAAAATATAGTAGCAAGCTACAAATCACAATTGGGCGGACCAGGACCAGTTTCTAATTTGTTGAACGCAATGGGCGTTGGCATGTCAACCACGACAGCGTTGGACAGTGACGATGATGAAGCGGACGAAGAGTTGAAAGAGTCTAGAGTGTAAACTGAAATTATCAGCGAGTTATTTACATCACTTTCTACCCTTCCAATATGTATGTATGTATATGAGTACTTATTGCAAAAACTTTTGCGCACATTTAAAAATTGTATCCAAAATCAAAGTCAAATGTAAACCCATATCCTACAAATGAATTTATCGAAAAATACATCTTTTTGAGGAAACATCATAATATAAACATGCAATTATTTATTTGTTCATCATAAGACTAATGAAAGAAAAAATGTCATAATTTTGAAAGAAATAGCCTTGAATAAACCTAATCTAGCACCACATATTTCTTTAATTACTAATCTTTTGACGCAGGAACAAAGTTCCCATAGTCTCGTCGTATATTCATTGGCTGGTGTGGACGTTCATCGCGTTCACTACGTTCGCGTTCACTGCCACCATGGAAATTTCTATCATAGGGCTTTTCATTGTATCGTCTATTATTATGTCTTTGGTAAGGCCCACCACCTCCACGATGTCCCCGTTCACCACGATCCCGTCCGCGATTATTCCATCCTCCACGGTTATACCGATTGCCTCCACCATAGTTATTCCGTTGTCCACCGCCGCGGTAATTATTACCGGCTCCAGAAAATCCCCAGTTTTCAACTATCGGCGGATCTGCCAGTGGTTTAGAACAGTGATTCGAAAATTCTACATCTTCATCAGTGAAACGATTTGCAAATTCATCTTGACATTCATCCAAAAACTGAATATCCTTATCTGTCAGTCGATTGATTTTACGATTAGGATCTACCATACTGAATCAAATTGTTTATTTTTAAAATAATTTTAAATATCACCGTCTAGTAAAAATATTAACAAAATATTTAACCTAAATTAAATACGGATTTACGAAGACTAATTACGAATGCGTGACAATAAGAAACATCAAAACATTGCACTCAGCTGTTAACAGAACATTCACAATGAGGAGTAAACGTCAAAAATGTTTTATGTCCATAGATATTCCCAAAAATCGTTAAATTAATAATTGAAACACGATAAAAATTGAAAGAGCGGTAATTTTTCAAAAAAAAAAACCTGCTTTTTTTATTTTTAACATATTTCTCCTAAAATATTCCTTAACACTAACAATGTTTGGTTTAAATTTGTTTTCTAAGATTGAGAGTCCCTGGGTTTTTGAATGCTACTGTGAATGCAATTTTTTATTTACTTTATCTTGTGATATAGTGCATTGCTTTTGTTTGGTTGAAAATATGACAAACTTTATACAAAAAATGTGAAAATATTAAAGTAAAGTTTTTCTAAATTATTTTAGAATAAGTAATAATAAAAAGTGAAATTTCGTTAATTAATCAATGCACTTTTAAAACTGTAAAAACGTCCACACCACTGTCATGCCTTGTGCATTGTCTGCACCCGCCACTAAGAGCCCATTAAGTCCACTCTATACGACAATTTCAATAAAGTGTACATCCGTGCTTCAACGTGTTCACCGGTTTCTGCAAACACAACACTCACTACCACTTTATAAACAAGAGCACACATATTGACCAAAATGACTGACAATATAGCCTTTCGATGGTTACGACGATATAAATTATTCTTTTTCGTGGGTCTCGTAATACTAGGTGTACAAATTTTTCTCGCCTACAAATCATTAAACATAACTAGCTCCAATGTGATTGCTGCAAATACAAATTTATTTTCGGATAACACGGCTGCAGCGACAGAATATATAAATTATCAAACCAAGAAACGATCTTTGAATCAGGGTATTGGTAGCCAGCATTCTGCCAGTAGTATAGGCGATACAAAAGTTGTGAAAACTGATCGAAAGAATGACGATGCTAACTTACGATTAACACAAACCGAACGTTTTGGTATACGGCCAGAATGTAACATTACATCCAAGGAGGCCATCTCGGCATTGCAGCGAGCCAAAACTAAAGACTGTCGTAAACAGATTGCTCATATTGCATGTGCCATTCAAGAGGGTAATTTCTATGCTCAAAACTTGCCCAGCTACTGTCCAGCTGGCAATCATACCGCAAATTATCTGCTTGGCTGCTATCAGGACGAAAAAGAATATCGCCTACTATCAGGCTACTTTACTAATTTCAAAACAACAAACTCTCCGCAAAAATGTATACGACTCTGTCTGCAATCGGGATATCCTTATGCGGGACTACAATACGCTACAGAATGTTTCTGTGGCGCTGATGCACCGCCCTTGTCAGCCAAATTGCCTGACTCTAGTTGTAATATGAAGTGTTCGGGAGACCCCAAAGGACTTTGTGGTGGATATTTCAGTATGAATGTATACGAAACTGGCATCGCAAGTAAGCACATATCCTTTTAACTAATCAACCACAAATTGAAATTGCAGCGGACATTGCATAATCCCATATATTTGTTTTACTACTTATGTACATATGTGTGTATGTTAATTTTGTCAGCAATTAAGTGTAATGTTTTTTGCAGAATTCAACCCACATATTGCTGACACAAAAATTTCTCGCCCGGATACTGAGCGTGTACGAATTGCATTTCTGTTGACGCTTAATGGACGTGCTTTGCGACAAGTGCATCGATTAATTAAAACGCTCTACTCACCAGATCATGTGTTCTACATACATGTGGATGCGGTAAGTTTGCAGTTAATTTACACTGAGTGTTTATACCCTAAACGGTGTATATTAAGTTTGCCACGAAAGTTTTAACAACCCGAAAAAACGTCGGAGAACCTGAATCGATGTCAATCGAACATGTCCGTCTGTCTTTTTGTATATACGCAAACTAGATTTTTGAGATATCGATTTAAAAGCTTGCATTTCTTGAAAAGGCCGAAATCGGACCACTCTAGTATAAAGCAAAATTCGTGTATGGAAAATTTTTTATTTGTGAACGGCAATATAGTGTCGGTGCAACAAAGTTGACATTATTCTTGTTTTTGATTGAGATAACAATTTCATAAAAAGAAAGATAAATTAACATGTGTATGTATATATGTGCATCACTTATTTTATTAATAAATTCCATTTGTTTTATCATTTTAGCGTCAAGAGTATTTATATCGGAAGTTACTGGAGCTGGAGTCCAAATTTCCAAACATACGTTTGGGCCGAAAACGTTTCTCCACCATCTGGGGTGGTGCATCCTTACTCACAATGCTAATGCAATGCATGGAAGACCTACTGTCTTCTGATTGGCAATGGGATTTCGTCATAAATCTAAGTGAAAGTGATTTTCCTGTCAAAACGCTCGACAAACTCGTTACTTTCCTCACAGCAAACAAAGATTACAATTTCGTAAAAAGTCACGGACGCGAAACGCAACGTTTCGTGCAGAAACAAGGTCTCGACAAGACATTCGTCGAATGCGACACACATATGTGGCGCATAGGTGATCGTGAGTTGCCCAATGGCATACAAATTGATGGCGGTAGTGACTGGGTGGCGCTATCGCGTCCATTTGTACATTACGTTATTAAGGAGTCTCCACAAGATCCACTACTGCAAGGGCTATTGACCATTTTTCGGCACACATTGCTGCCGGCAGAATCATTCTTTCACACTGTGCTGCGTAATTCACACTTCTGCAACAGGTACATAGATAATAACCTACACGTGACGAATTGGAAGCGTAAACTCGGTTGTAAGTGTCAGTATAAGCATGTGGTCGATTGGTGTGGCTGCAGTCCGAATGATTTCAAGCCAGAAGATTGGTCACGACTGCAGAGCACCGAAAATAAAATGCTATTTTTCGCACGCAAATTCGAGCCGATCATAAATCAAGCGGTGCTCCTGCAATTGGAGGAGTGGCTGTTTGGCGCACACAGCAAGGAAGTTGTCAATTTGCATAGCTATTGGCAATCACTCTACGACGCAGTGGATTCGCCAACAACCGGCGATGATTTGTTACGCACCATTGGTGAGAGTTTAGTACGCTTGGCGGCACAACACACACACACGCGGCCCGGTCGCCTACTCGAGTTAACACATTATCTACACAAAGACGAATACAAAGGTTTCCTAATGCGTTACGAACTAAACGAAACATCGCATAATCGCACACAAGCGTTTGAAACGCGCATAAGACCCGCCGTGTATGTAAAATATGCGAAAAATTCCAAACTTGCCAAACGTTTACGTAATTTCGAAGTTGCCTCAGAATTCGATCTGAAGGAGCAAGTGGCGCGTAATTTCGCTAAAACACTCGGTCCTTACACCGAGCTTGTGCTCAGCTTTACACTAACCGGCGCCGGTGGGGCGGCGCAGAACGATGCGGCACATTCATACAACCTCACACTTTTGTGGATTGACCCGCTCGGCCGTCTACAAGACTATAACGAATTGCATATAGAAGACTCGCAAACGGACGCAATTAACTACTCCAAAGCTGTATTGAATCAACCGATAATGCCCGGCATTTGGACCGCCAAGCTGATCGGTCGCAGTGCAATATATGCGCAAACTAAATTTCTCGTCGTTCCATTAACACTGTCAGCGGGGAAACCACTCAAACCGGAGCGCGCAAAGCTGGTTAACGGCGGTGCGGCGTCCACGTTGCCTGGCAGCTTCGAAATGCCAGCTGAATGGCGTCAACATTTGCCAGCAGCAATGGATGAGCAACGACGTCAGAAAGAAGTGTCCAAAGCGCTGCGTTATGGTGAAGATCTGCAAGCTTGGGTCGATGATTTGGTGAGCAAATTCTTCTTTATGCGCGAGACGTGCGCTGTGGACGAGCAGGCGTTGCAAATGAAATTTGCCGAACAGCTGTCGCTGCATTTATGCCGTGAGACACCGTGGAGCTCGCTGGCGCACGATCCGAAAAGTGATGTTTACAGTTTGCTCAAAAGTTGATGAACGTATTTACTATTGACATTACTTTAAGTTGTTTTACATTGCTTAATATTATTATTGCATTTAAGACTGTGTTCACACGATGACACTTTTGTCGTCCAAACCGTTTTTTTTTCAAAATGCAAAAAATTGTACAACTCAAGTTGGCGAACCAAACGAAAATCTGTCGGTAATGAGTGACAAAAGAGTCCTGATGTGAACACAGTCTAACGAAACATATTTTATATTTAATAACCGCGCATACATACATACATATTGCATGTATTTATTTATTATTGTTCGCCACATTTATGCCATATGCCAAATAGCATACTTTTTTGTACTACTGTAAGCAAAACCAAAGGTTACGTTACTGGCAACGCAATCGTTTTTGTAGCCATAATTCAAATGTCAAATGTTGTTGCATGATATTGCAATTTAAAATTGCGCATGCGTAAATAAGTTTAAAGTAAATTTAATATTTTTGTATGTATTGTTACACACATATCTTGCGGAAAATTGTAGCCAATTTTTTTTTTTACTAATTTTGAATCGGAAGCGCAACTAAAGAAGCACATCATAGCATTACATATAGCAAATATATTAATTATGCAGGAATTTTTATCAAATTTTGCTGGTAAAGCGCCATAAACTGACACTTACCACGTGTATAATTAGCAATTTTAATTATTTAGTGTTTATGATAGACATTAAAAATACGTTTACGTCTTGTGATACAAAGTAAAACAAAATATTATGTAATTTTATCACTCTTTTGCTAATCAAACTCATATTTGCACTCAAAGCATTGACTAAATAACTGCACTATACATACATACAGACATTGTACATGCATACATATTTATATGTATGTGTTTTCCGTCTTTTTAAAACGATAAACTTACACTAGATAGTTTAGCTATGAATATTCAAACTCAGCTTAACTAATGTTTCTACCACAAAAATAATACAAAGAAAGCAAAGAAAGAAATACAAGGGCACATAAGTACGTTTGATAAACTACGATTTGATAAACTTGTCCTAATTATGACTTCAACAGCCTAGCGCTATTTTTTTCTCTAACGAATTTATTACTAATATATTTTTGATGTTAAATAACGCACCCTTTCAATATTATTATGTAAATTATGTTTTGAAAAATATTGTAACTAAATTAATATGTAATATATTTTATTTATAAACCTAAATAAATTATTGCCATGCAAAAAGGTGTTTGCGGTTTGCCTTTGAATGGAGAAAAGTAAACAGAAGTTTGTATAAGAAAGGACAGCAGACTTCAATAGACAATGTAAATATGTATGTACATATGTACACTTAGGTAGGGAGAGTGGTTGAGCACGCAAAAAAATATTTAATTATATAGAAATTAATCTGTGAAAATAGACATCAGTTCCAGTCACAAACTTTTTCTGAACTTTAACACATAACCTAACTTTTAGTTTAACGCCAACGAAATGTTAGCAGCAGTTATTAGAAGCGTTCAGAAACTTTATAATAAATGATTCAAAAACCAAGTTTTAATATGCAAACATATGAAACTTATATGTTTCAATTATAACAAGTCACCGCCCTCATCATTTCAAAGCACAGCACGTTTACAGCATAACTTTAAAACTTTGCGATTAAACTTTAATTCATTGTAAATAATGCTTGGTTTCGCAAATGAACACACCCACAACAATAACTAGTTTTCAAATGAAAACAGCACACTTAAACTTTTATGAAGCACTCTAATCCATTCCTTCTATTTCAAACATAATTAATAAATAATAATAGCGATATTAGGAACACTTTATATGCACAGATCATCATCTGGATCTTCCTCCTCCTCATCAAAATCATCGCCATCATCGGGAGTGTAGATAATTGAACTTTCATTGGTTTCAGATGTTCTATAATGACACAAAACAACACTTCCATATATAAAGAGAAGACACAAAAACACATAACAATCACAACAAACAACACATACTTTTCATAAGGCAACTTGAGTGTATTGCGCGCGACCATTTCATCCTCATTCAACTCGATTTTGAATGTTGTACCAGGTGTATTCGTAGTTGTTGTTGAAGTAGCTTTGGCTGCTGGTGTAGTCTTTGGTACGTTTCGTATTGCCTCAACTAGGAATTCATTCTTTGTTTTTGTATATGTATATTTTTTGTTTGACACGCCACCACCGGTTTTGCGTGTAACAATGGACAGAGTATTGCTTGTCTCCAAGTGCAACACTAAATCAGCTTGGTATTCAAAAGCGCCTACCAAATAATCGGCATGTGGATGTACTAGATTGCCCGGTGTCACCCATAGAAAAATACGTTGCACTTGCTCGCATTGTTGCAGTCTATGCACGAAATATATGATTTTCTCAACACTTTGATAGCACAACAGATCGGCAAGTGGTGGTAAAATGGCATTGCATTTACTTTCATCATTTGCGCATTTTTTATAGAAATTAATGAATGTTGACCAATTTTTTAAATCTGTACTAAATGGCAGTGTTTTTATGGTTGACTTTTCGTCTTGTCCCTGCTCCCGCAGCAGCTGACAGAGTATATTGTGCGCAATCTTCTCCTGAGCTGTTTCGTCTGTAAACAAAAACAAAACTGTATAAACGATCAATTGTTGTGAATTACGATAACTTACCAATTATTACCACAAAACGTTGACTGGTGATTATCAAATTTGAAAGCATTGTTTTTAACAGAAATTACGGAAAGTAAATAAAATAAAGACAAATCTGTAGAAACACGCTAAATTTATTTATTTACACAACTGCACTATCTTCTTCTTCTCTATGTTACATGACATTCACAATAGCGTGCATTTCAATTATATAAATTTTATTGTAACATGAAATAATAAAATTTATTTGAAATCTAAGTTTAATTTGAGTACAACGTATTTTTTATGTGTTTTACGTTCAAAAAGTGGAATAGCGCTTGCTAGAAGCGTTTTTTACTCCTATTTAGTTTTGTGAAAGTTGACGACTTTGCACCAATCAAATTGCTATTGGTCTACCCAGGTAAGTAACCGCCGCGCCAACTTTTCGGACAATTTTGTTAATTGCTTCTTATACTATATACGGGGTTGTTGTTGTTACAGCTGCAGAAAACGAATAGTTTAGGAGATTACTGCAGCGTTGATAGCCTTTGACCGGATTCAAGCAAATCAGTGTGCACGTTGACCCTTTGTAGATATTAATGAATTTGTTCAGCTTCAAAATAATTGCTCATATGATTACTAAGTACATATATTACATTTGAAAAATTGAGGTTAGTTTGGTAATTCAATGAAATCTGACACTATTGAAAAGCATTTGGCTACAACGCTGTTTAATCATTATTCTAAAAACATTTCGGGTTAGATATTTTGTTTTTTGATATTAAGTTGTAGTTGTTGTGGTCGTAGCGGCAGAAAACATTACTGCAATAATTTTGAGGCATGGTGCTAAAAGTCGTAGCATAACATTACGGTTTACCATCCGAACAAACATACATCTCTATAACAGGTTAGTGCTTTATTAATATTATATTTTCGTATTTCGTGTTTTGATAATCATTTATTTTAATTTTACAATAATAATAATTTACATAATAACATCATTCGCCAGCAAATGTGCTCTCACTACTTTTTGTATATTTGTCACTTAAACGCCATTTGTTTCAGTTGATGTGTCCTTAATTCCTTGTAGACACGGCGTATGAGCGATTTTGCTTACAAACTCATTTATTGCAAATTAACCATGAATGTCTTGCTTGGTTTTGGTATGCAAACAATCTTTTTTAACTCACAAAAAATAGAAAATATTTGATATTTCGAAAATTCAAAGGGAAAAATTACGCAGAAACTCCAAACTGAATTAAGAAACCCCAAAGAATGTATATATGTACATATGTACATTTGTGCCATGTAATCATGGACAATACATCGGTATGTGTCGGCCACTTTTTCATATATTTTCGAAGATTTTAAGGAATTAAGACAAATTTTTGGCACCAATTTAATATTTTTGCGATTTCCCTTTGAGTGTGACCATTTTCTTGCAAATTTTCGGCGCACAATCTTTCTTGCTCTGAAAAATGTTTTGCTTGAACAATTTTTTCACATACATACATATGTACCATAAATGCATAATTAATACGAATATTCTTTATGTAATTATGCTAATATAACTTCCTACTATTTTTTTTTCGAGTTAACATTTTCTGTTTATGAAACTATTTCGCGATTGATTATATTATTTTGTCATTAGGCACGAGGCAGGCTATTTTCACTTTTCAAATTGCAGTTAACTGTAAAACTCCACAGTGTTATCTTTTCCTCTTTTTTAAAAGCACATATAGTTGTATTTGTTATTATGCAAAAAGTTACTACATACACTTGCGGTCAATAAAAATGCATCACCACTTTTGTAGACTATATTCAGCTATGTAATAATAAATTTGAAAAATTTTCTAGTAGGTGCTGAGAAATTGCTGATTTTTTTATGAAATTGGGTGGAAAACGTTTCAGTCGTCGTTGGCCTGGAAACTCGCCCGATTTAAGCCCTATTGAGTAATTATGGGACATGATGAAGTGTGAAGTTGCTAACAGAAGCCAACAAATAAAAGTCAATTGCATATGTACATATATAAAATTTTGATAGAATTTTTACAGATGGTATGTATTAAAAAATCTATGAAAATTCCATATAGTCTTACTTAAAAGCCGAATATTTCGTGAAGTATTAATGATAGCGATTGTGACCTCGGACCTTATTTGTAGCAAATAAAATTTCCTATAAGTTTGTCGTTTACATTTTTTCTATAGCTCTTGTCATTTACGAGATATATACAAAAAAAATCGAAATTCATGGAAAAATCAGCTTTAGACCCCCGTACTATCTCGCTGGTGTGAGTTTCGACTTTGTCGCAATGGGCACTTTTGTAGAGTGTTCAATTCTGAGGAATATGTGTCTAAAGTAAAAGCAATGCCATAAAATGCCTCTGAGCTATAGAAATTTAAAGATAAAAAATCACGATTGAAGTGTATTTTCAATAGAAAATTTTTACATGCCTTGGTCCAGTCCTTAATATTAATATTAAGGGCTAAAATTTTCAGGGAATTTTTTTTAGGGTATTGACAAGGAAATTTCATGACGGGATTGAAAAAAATTAATAGTTAAAAAAACACCATAATACTACATATGTACATATGTGTACAAGCTTAGCTTGCATATTGACTTTTGCATATATAATTTTAATTGCCGATAACTACGTACTATGTAAATTCTTTTGTTCACTTCTGACTTTAAAACTGCCCGCATTTGTGAAAAATAGAAGCAATTGTGTTTTACTGTTTATACATGCATACATGTGTACATACATACATATTATTTACGTGAATACATTCAAGCTTAAACTGCACAAACTTTGTTCGGTATTAATGCAAGTATAATATAATCAAACAATACTTCTTGTTTGATACCAAAATGTATAAATATATATAAAAATACATACATACACACATGCATATATGCATTTATGAATATTATTTTAATTCTGTACGAAAAGATTTTTTATAAAATTTGTTTGATTCTTCATTATGCCAAACGACAACAGCATGAGCCACACATTATCAATGAACAATTGGAACAGTCTTGCAGTGATTGCATGAAAACAACAAGACTCCCTCTTATAGTCGACAGTGATAACTGATCAGCTGCCCACAACAACTGAGGACTTGTTGATGAGTCCCAATATGTATATACAAATGTAATCCACTGTACCATATACTCACAAAAAATTTGGGTGATCCATTTAGAGGTTCCCTACTTTTTTAAGAAAAAAACACGGCAACTTCAAATTGAATGGGGAATGTTTTTTTATCATTCGAAACTACTTTTTTTGGCATTTATTTTTAGAAGATTATCATTTTCAAATATTGGCCACGGCAACGCCTCAGATGGTCCATTCGTTGTGACTAATTTTCCATGACTCGTTCGACCATTTCGACTGGTAACTTGCGGATGAATCGAGTGATGTTTTGCTCCAAGGCCTGAATCGAAGCTTTATGGTCCTAATAATCGTACATCTGTGCTCGCACATTTTCTTTACATAATTTTCAAGTGCCAAAAAGACAAAGAACCGCTCGAAGTAATGAAAATATTGCTGCCGTTCAGGCAAGTGTTGCTGAAGACGCCTATTTGTCGTTTCCAAGTCATTCTCAAAAATTGGAACTGTCTCAAACCACAACCTGTCGGATTTTGCGAAAGGATTTGGGCTTGCATCCATATAAAATTGTTCTCACTCAATAACTGAAGCCATTGATCTACAAATTATTCAGGAACATCCATTACATTCACCAAAATTATTAGCTATCAATGGAGAGCGGTATAGATCGATGAGAACCAACTTTTTATGCTCGGTATTAGAAGAAGTTGTACTTGACAACATCTAGTTCCAACAAGTTCAACCAGCGGTTTATTGCGAAAAAAGTTTGGAGTTTCGATTATTTCAAGAAATCTGAACTTCAATGTTATGAATGACACCCAAGAAGTTGCGATTTTTTACCATTAGCCTACTTCTTGTGGGGTTAGTTGAAGTCAATAAACTGGACTCGCTTTTAGCTTTGGAAGTCAATATTGCACGTGCTGTTCTTGACATACTGACTTATCACTTGATTTAGTGGAAAAAGTACGAGAAAATTGGGTTCATCGAACTCCTTCCTGCTAAACAAGTCAAGAAGACCATTTTTATGATGTTATGTTCAGAGCTTAATTGTATCGATTGTACTTCACATTAAATACAAAACATTAGAATTTCCGTAACAATAAGTGAGTTTTTTTTAAAGAAATCGTGTCACACTTATTCGAAAAAATTTGCAAAAGAGCTATCGAGCCGGCTTTTTACATTATTCCAAGAAAAAGTTGTCTTTAGTTGTTGTCGTTGTAACGGTTACTTAGTCCCCGTTAGGATGGTAAGGATTAGATAAGTTGTCATCGAGGGCATCCAACGGTAGGGGTGTCAGATCTGTATGATTAGCAGGGCATGCAAAATCATGCGGGGACTCGTTGCACCCTGAACATATGTTTGATATGTCAGGGTCGATTCTGGATAAGTAGAAGTTTAACCTGCTACAGTATCCAGAACTAAGCTATGCAAAGTCACTCTCTATTCTCGCGGCAACTCGAGCTCTTAATCTCCAATGGGTGTTGGTTTGACTCCAAGTACGCCATTCAGTTGACAAAAGACCTCTTGATGCTCCTAAAAGCCGGTTTCGCTACAAGCAGGTAACTGCAGAGATGATTTCTGCGAAAGCATCCACCTCCGACAGGCCGATAAGTTCACTTATAAATGTTATTTTGGTCCTCTGTAAAAACAAGAAAAAACATAACTGCCGCACTGAAGCTATAACACCTTTTACAGCTGCATTTCAGTATAGCGTATAAGGGTGTAGAAAGTCTTTATCTTGGGTTTGATCGGTCAGTTCGTTTGGCAGCTATATGCTATAGGGGGTTCCGAGAAATAAGCTGCATCTTGGTGAGAAAAAAAGGACGGGTCTAAAATTTGAGGTCGATACTGCAATAATTGAGAGACTACTTCGCATATATACAGACAGACGGACTGACAGCCAGTCATGGCTATATCGACACACTTTATGGGGCCTTCGTCATATTTTTCTTGGTGTTACGAACTTCGAAGCAAACTTAATGTACACTGTTTTAGATATAACAACTCTTTTCTATAATATTTTCTCTCAACAGATTTCAGTTTATACTCAATTCCCACTGAACGATCTCGCTTATGCTATAAAAAGTAGTTAGTTATCTCCAGAAGTCCACATCCGTAATCAAACACTGGTCCAAATTGGTACGCAACAGATACACTCAATGCATACCAGTCTTTTGCCAGTCTTACGGAAGTATAGCCGTGAGAGTTATGAATAACAAGTAAAGAAGGGCTAAGTTCGGGTGTCACCGAACATTTTATACTCTCGCATCATAAAGTGATAATCGAGATTTCATTATCCGCCATTTACATATTTTTCAAATACCGTATTTGTGTAAAGTTTTATTCCGCTATCATCATTGGTTCCTAATGTACATACATATATATTATACAGAGAAGGCATCAGATGGAACTCAAAATTGCGTTATATTGGAAGAAGGCGTGGTTGTGAACCGATTTCACCCATATTTCGTACATGTCATCAGGGTGTTAAGAAAATATTATATACCGAATTTCATTGAAATCGGTCAAGTAGTTCCTGAGATATGGTTTTTGGTCCATAAGTGGGCGACGCCACACCCATTTTCAATTTAAAAAAAAAGCCTGGGTGCAGCTTCCTTCTGCCATTTCTTCCGTAAAATTTAGTGTTTCTTGCGTTTTTTGTTAGTCGGTTAACGCACTTTTAGTGATTTTCAACATAACCTTTGTATGGGAGCTGGGCGTGGTTATTATCCGATTTCTTCCATTTTTGAACTGTATATGGAAATGCCTGAAGGAAACGACTCTATAGAGTTTTGTTGACATAGCTATAGTAATTTCCGAGATGTGTACAAAACACATAGTAGGGGGCCACGCCCACTTTTCCAAAAAAATTACGTCCAAAAATGCCCCTCCCTAATGCGATCCTTTGTGCCAAATTTCACTTTATGGCTTATGGCATTTATAGGTTTTGTGGGCGTGGCAGTGGGCCGATTCACCTTCTTATTGGAGCCAAGAAATACGTGTACCAAGTTTCATCATGGTATCTCAATTTTTACTCAAGTTACAGCTTGCACGGACGGACAGACGGACGGACAGACATCCGGATTTCAACTCTACTTGTCACCCTGATCACTTTGGTATATATAACCCTATATTTGACTCTTTTAGTTTTAGGACTTACAAACAACCGTTATGTGAACAAAACTATAATACTCTCCTTAGCAACATTGTTGCGAGAGTATAAAAACGAGAACTATGGTTTCTTTTGTACTAAAGTCATTATTACAAAGCCTTTCAAGCTTTTTACATAAACTATAAGTCTAAGAAAGATCTTCTTTGACTATGAAAGACTAAATGGTTAAGAACTTGTGCTAGCTATTGATAATTCTACCGTCAATCACTAACGCTTTCTTGGCTGACAAAAACTATATATACCATACACACATACTACATACATATGTATGTATGTATGTATGTATGTATATGTAAATACAATTCTTTGCAAAATATTCGCAAGACAGCCGCTATCAAACAGTTTCTTTACAGCGGTAAATTCCCGGCTGCTTGTAAATGCAGCCACTGTTTGCTCAGATCGGTCCACCCGCGCATTATTTGCAGCGGCCAGTCAAATGGGAATTTTTGAAAACCCGCTGTATTCAGTTCGTTTTATGCCGTTGTCAGCGCATTCGGCTGCGCGGCTTCAATAAAGGCAAAAGCAAAACAAAGTCTCTGCTGCAGCTAACTCGAGCGTTTGAGCGAAATTTCGACAAATTCTCATAGATACATTCACACACATTGCTACAAATCTACATACTTTGGTATATAAAAACAAAGTAAAATATTTTAATTCACATATGTATGTATGTATTGGTATTGTATAAAAGACAACAGAAGGGAAATAAGTGCAGAACAGCACAGCGCCAAGCAAAGAGCGGCCGCCGAGTTCGTCTCCAACACCGCACCTCTGCGCCAGCAGCCCCAACACTCATTGCTTTTAGTTGCGCGCGGCGTTCGCCTGACAGCACATTCGTCAGAATCATTTGGTTGTGCTCGCTGGCTACAATCTTGCAGTCTCTCCCGAATTATTTTATACTTTTACCCAATATATTTTGGTGTTGTTTTTGTGATATTTATTTTAATTTTCACTGTGTCGCTTATTGTTTGTAACTCCAATCGGTCAGTAATTAGTTGCTTTGTGATATTAAGTGACTCAAGTCCAACAACAACAAAAACAAATAGTGTTAGTGTATTTCATAAACAGTGTGTGTGAGTGTGTGTTTGCTTTGTGGTTAACAGCTGGAAGACAATTGAAAGAGATAGCTGCACTTTGGTCAACACAACAACAGCTTCACACCGTTTTTTAGAGTCACACTTGCGGTAAGTTTTGTTTTTTATGGGAAACCTAGTTGAGTATAGTTTTTCATGACAGTGAACTAATTAGAATGCAGCCACGTCGATTACTTTGGAGGCACGAACCTGCGGTTTGCAGATCTAATTGCCCATATAAACGCTTTGTGAGAGCGTGAGTGTTGTGAGCAATCGCAGGCAGTGCTGTGTTTTTCATATAAAAATCGGTACATACATACATACATATGTACATATATGTACATATATGTATGCATATATATTTTATTATATATAATTTGCAACAATTATACACTGCATACGTCTGTTGTTATTAGGTTTTAGATAAAAAAAAATCACGAAGCCAAGTGAAAGGCTTTGTTTATTCGGATTTGTGAGTAACGCTAAATTGTTGCAAATATTATTTGCTGGCTTAAATGTAGACAAAGCGTTGATTTTATTTTTGCGCAATTCGAGTAAATCCTATATAATTTTGGCAAAGGTAATAAACTTCTGCAGAAAAAAATATAACGATGCGAATTTATTTTTGTGTCTTAAACATTTAGGTACTAAATGGGTACAATAACTAACGCATTTTTTTATATTGAGACCACTAATTTTAATCTTTGAAAGGAGTAAAAACTAAAAAGCATTTTTTTTATAATTTTTTGTTTTTTTTCGGTACAAAGTCGCACCTCTTATGAAAAGAGATTTGTTATAATATGACTACACAAAGTCTAAAACCACTAAGTTTAGCCTTTAAATAAAAAACAATATAAAAAAAAAACTATTATTTTAAACTAAATTTGCATTTACGGTACAAAATCGTTCACATGAATTTATGTAATATAACTTTACTATAAAGGCTATAAACACTAATTTTCGTCCTTAAATAAAGTAAACAAATTAAAAGCATTTATTTTTAAAAATTTTGCTTTTTCGGTACAAATACGTACCTATGTATAATAAGAGAGGATGCTATATGCCTATACAAAACTTTTATGCCACTAACTTTCGCCTCGAACAAAGTAAAAAATAAAAAAGCATTAATTAAGAAAATACATTTTCGGTACAAAATGACAAAGAAACTATTGTATATATTATATGTGTACATATTTTGTACATATTAAATATATTTATATTTTTAAAATAAAGTAAAAGATTAAAAAAATTAGTAAAACATTGCTTTTCGGTACATATAATCATAATCGAACTTCTTTAAATACAGTTATGCAAAGCCTTTGCCACAATAAGCAATAGTTTCGGTCTTTGAAAACTGAAAGAAAATACGGTACATTTAATTTCTAGTTTTTTTTTACATTCTCGGTACAAAATGGGTACACTTTTATAACAATTTAAACTTTTTACAAATTCTATACCAAGTCCTTGATACTATTGTATAATATTCAAATCAACGATATTAAACTGTTTTACATGAAAGACGCTTAGTTTAACATTATCGGTACAAACCTCTGCGTCTTTCTTTTTTTGTTTGTTTGTTTGTTTGTTTGAGTAAACGTAACTATACAAAAGTGTTTAGTAATTGTACGTCATACTCAATAAAATAATAGTTAATAAAATATTAATATTTTAATAAAAAACAATTTGTCTGCCATTGTTTGCATACTCGGTACAAAAATATACATAAAACGGTACAACTGTTTTGCATAAATATTAAAAATATTTAAATTATACTAAGTCTAAAGTCATTGATGTGAATCTTTCTATAAGTGAAAAGTAAATTTCTTGATTTTCGGTATACATATATATATATTTATTTATAATGACTAAAAAAATCAGAATAAAAAGTATAGGGATTTTGCTAGCTTTATGCTGTACTTAGGTCAATAATTTTAACTTTTCAATGCATTATAATACAAACATACATATGTATATATATTTACCTATAAGTTGCATTTTCGGTACAGAATTCAAACGATATTTTAAGTGTCTCTATATGAAAGTTTACCTAAAACTATATAATGTTCAAGGTATTACCATTTGATTCGTGAGAAACTAAATGTTTGCATTTTCGGTACAAAGCTGTATCTATAATAATTTACGTTTTCTTCGAATTAATTTTGGTTTTTTTAATTTTTCATTATTCTTTTACTTCCATAAAAGTTTTCAAGCTATATTTAGGTAAATGATACATTTATTTTTTCATTTTCGGTACAAAATACTACCACAAACCAGCTAATTTTTATTTTTAGTAAAAACATTTTTTCATTTGTTCATTGATAACTTTTTTTCTAGATTTTCGTTAAATAATAAATTTATTTTTGCATTTTCGGTACAAAAAAATATCTAAAACAGCTAATTTTTATTTTTATTTAAATATAAATTTTTGCTATTTGTTCATTGATAACTTTTTCCTAGATTTTCATCAAACTTATTTTTTATTTTCGGTACCAAGCATTAAACTCGATTCCAACACTTCTCTCAAGCTACAAACCTAAATATATCTTCCCTGAAAAAAATCTCAAATATTTGTCTAGCCTTAGTATTAATCAAATTATCGTCGAGATGACGCCTACTAGATACCGTAAAATCTATTTCAAATCCCGGAGTTGCCATTTTGTTGTTTGAAAAACAAAGAAGGACATTTTCTTTTCATACCTTCGTAGTCGGTTTGGGATTGTAAAGTATCGATCTCTTTATACAATGTACTGTAAAATATAGTAAATTGTTCGTTGACTGACCGATGTTTTGTTACCATTTGGGGAGAGTTGTTCTCGAAAATGGTTGGATTTTTTACAGAGTTTACCGGCTAAGAATTTTATGAGAAGCTTTTTATGGTAGACATACGTGTTGCATTTATTTTTTACCCATAAAATTTATACCAGATTAATCTTTTGAAATATACTTTCTTTGCTCTCATCTTCATTCTTATCGCAGACTTTTTTGTTGTCATAACAAGCGACTTAAATTTCATTATTATGGAGATAAGTGTCTTACTTGTACTCGTAGGTATATGTAAATAATAGGTACCCAAACACTCGCCGTGGTTCATCAATTTTCACAAAAAATGATTCTTTTAAACTTATTTTACTCATAAGAAATATTTCGCAAACAAAAATCTTGTTCAAATTTACGCATTTGTCATTGAGATTTCTTAATAATTTATAATAATAGAACTTTAAGGTACAATACCAATTAGGCATAATGGCACAACACTGATAAGTTCGCCCGCTTGCTATACAAATCTGTATGTATATACCATACGTATAGTATGTATGATGTACAAGCAGAGATAGTGCGCTGGTTGGTATCCATATCTTTTATCTGGCCAAAAGCTTTGAAGAGTACAATAACAGTTAATTTCCGTTTTGGTTGTGCTCTTAAAAGGCCAACACACTGTTGCTTTCGTTTACAATTCTCTCTCTGCTGCTGACTCACGGAGAGTGCTGCCATGTTGATGTAACTGGATTCAAAGTGGTGGTTAAGTTTCAAAAAAATCAAACGACATTCATAGTTTTAGAGTTTTTGTTGTTGAAATTTTTGCTTTTATAGTATACGTATTTCGAAATTGAGTGTTTATATTTTTGTGTTATTGATTTTGAAAAAAAAAATGTGAACAAACAAAGATTGAAGTACTCATTTATTTGAAGAAGACATAATATGATGAGTTAAGTGATTTTTCAAAAGTGAACGAAGATTTTGCTTAACAAAAAAGTTAAATATTCGAGTAATTACTCGTAGAACCAAGGTTCTGCTTAGGAAAGAAATTACTGGTATAACCAAGACCATGATTATCAAGGAAGCGAAATATTCGACAATTACTTTTTTGACTCTTAAAAATTCTGAACCTCATTAAAAGTCAAAGATATATTGGAAAAAATTATACCAGCTATCAGTTTTGGCCAGAAAAAATATAAAAATTCGTTATGGACTTTCTACCATCCATATTAGCTTCTCAAATCGGAATAGCATTTCAGCTGAACAGCTATAAACATTAGCATTTTGTAATAGGTATATTAGTGGTCTTCGATACGCAAACCCTGGAGTGTAGCGAATCGAACAAGCAACTGGTATAAGTTGTATAGACTGTCAAATAGAAATAAGAGGCAAGAGACTATTACACTTTAATGAGCTAGTCACATACTCACTTGTATTAACTTCAATTAGAGAACATACAACACTGAGAAATTGTCTCTAAGTTCTCTGCGTGAACTGGATAACTTTTATGTTTTATGTTTTGACATATTGTTATTGGACAAGAGGACACTTCACAATTTTAGCGAGCAGAGAAGTGTCTATATATCAGCTATTGAATCCTTATTAGTAAAGTATTAAATAGCTTGAAAAGGTTAACATTGGAAATAAATAGTGGGAAGTACTTAATTATTTCATAGAATAATTTTTTTAAGAAAAAAATGTATTTGCTCAAAAATAAATTTGGCAAATTTTAACAAAAAATAGCGCGCAAAAATACAACTACAGTGGCAACGCCACCTACGAACAACCAATTTTACTTTCGGCTTCTAGCTGCGTAGCGCATGAGGGCACCCACCATATGTTAGAAAATTTTCGCTGTTAAGATGTACATACGTTTGTATGTGCATTGTTGCTTTTTGAGCAAAATCATTGCGAGTCCTCTGACATTTCGTGCTGCTTCCGCATCCTTTCAGTTTGCTGCAGCGTCTTTGCGTCATCAGTTGTGAATCAAAGGGCAATCCGCGATGAGTAAACGCCTTGTGATTTGATTTGTTGAGCAAAAAGTTAAACAAGAAGCCCAGTGCAAGCAATTAATCAACTGGTTGTTGTGTGACATTTTTCACTTTCGTTTTTCATTTTCGCACCAAGTGAAGTTGAAGCTCAAGTGTGTTGAACACAAGCGCCTTGTTGTCGTTTATATGTACACCATTTATTGAAATTGCGATTTCGCAGCAAGGAAAAGATAAGTGTTAAGCAACAGGCAACTCGCAAGGCAACGAAAGAGGCAACAATGAAGATTCCAATATTTATTATAGGCAAGTTGGCAAATATTTTAATGTGAATTATGGAAAAATATGAAATGTATTGTTGTTTATGGAATAAGCCGATATGTATGGAATGGGATGATATTGGCAAATTGATAAAGTTATGTGGATTTATATGTGCTTGCATATATACTAGTATATAGTGTACATACATACATATTGTATATGAAAATATCAGTTTATAAAACGGATTTCGCGCTGCATACTAAAATTTTATCACAATATATATATTTATATATGTTTGTAACTATGTGAAAATATGTTCAAATGAATATTTGGTAATGTGTATTTGCATACAAATATATACTATATACACATAAGTATGTACATTAGGGTATGTCAAAAGCTAACCTTTGAATAAACCTATACATATTAAGCAGTAAGTTGATAGGCTAGGTTTTTTTTATTGAAAAAATTCCCCTGAGGTGCATTTTTTTACCCTGAGCATCGATTTTTATACCCTGAACAGGGTATATTAAGTTTGTGACGAAGTTTGTAACACCCAGAAGGAAGCGTTGGAGACCCTATAAAGTATGTATATAAATGATCAGTATGTTGAGCTGAGTCGATTTAGCCATGTCCGTCTGTCTGTCTGTCCGTCCGTCTGTCTGTATACATACATATATACGAACTAGTCCCTCAGTTTTTAAGATATATCGTTTTGAAATTTTGCAAACGTCATTTTCTCTTCAAGAAGCTGCTCATTTGTCGATACGGTCGAGATCGAACTATTACTGCATATAGCAGCCATACAAACTGAACGATCGGAAAAAAGTTCTTGTATGGAAAACTTTCACATTTGACAATGTATCTTCACAAAAGTTGGCACAGGTTATTTTTAGGGCAACAATGTAATCTCCGAAGAAATTGTTCAGATCGGTTAACTATAGCATATAGCTGCCATACAAACTGAACGATCGGAAAAAAGTTCTTGTATGGAAAACTTTCGCATTTGACGTGATATCTTCACGAAATTTGACATGAATTACTGCTTAAGGTAATAATATAATCTCCGAAAAAATTGTTCAGATCGGCTTACTATAGCATATAGCTTCCATATAAACTGAACACATAGTTACTAAAAGAAATGCACCTGTGAAAGGTATATCAGCTTCGGTGCAGCCGAAGTTAACGTTTTTTCTTGTTTTACTATAAAATCGCGAATGCGGAAAATGTTCTACGGACAAGTCTGTAAAACTTTGCCTAATAAATAAATAATCGGTTGTAGGGGAGATATGTGCTAAAGTTGACCGATCTTGTCGATAGCAACACATGATCAATAGAATATCAAAGTCCATGTAGATAATCAATTTTTTCTGGATAACTCAAAAACTAAAGAGCAAATTTGTATAATCACGAAAAACAACGCCTTGAAAATCGCTTGCTCAAAACCGGTTTTAAACCTGTAGTCTCTTAGGCAAAGTTGTTCAGAATGGCCCGTAGAACATTTACCACACGATTTTTCAAAAATCGACCCGCCCTAGTCGACATTAAGTTTGCCACGAAATTTGTAACATCCAGAAAAAAAACGTTTAGTTAGTTTTTGGCTCACCCTAATAAACATATGTAGATATACATTTAATTCACCCACTCATGAGTACGTGTATTTTGAGTGATGACGTGTGGTGACAGAAAGGACTGATGTTGTCGACTTGGCAATTCGTGGCTATCTCGTCTGTTATTTACTCCATTTTTCAATTCACGAAAGAATATTTTACGAGGAATTAATAATTCGCAGAAAAGTGACTAAAGAATGTTGATGCAAAAATGATTGGTATTAGGAATGACTATAAAATGCATTCTGAAGAAGGAGAGCGCATATATAAAGATAGTCTCAAACAAACCTCCTTCTTGTCTTGTCTTGTCTTCTATATACTATTGAAATTGTCATTAGATTAAACAAACTTTCCGGGCCTTATCTCCAATGGAGCAATCGTTAATAGTCTGGATGCAATCGGTAAGATGCCGCCATCATAGCATGGATAAAAGCTCTACAGAGCTGCAGAAATCCCCTCAGCGGGTGCCCTCTCCAGTGGTTTTCTTCCCATACATAGCAGCATAAAAGCAGGTGGTGTATGTCGATTTTCCTTTCACGGGCCATTTGCAAGATTTGACGCATGATGAAAATTTGGTCGATAGTAGATTTTCCAGGTCAAAAAGTATGCGGGCAATTGCTATTCGAACTTCTTTATGATCTGGCAATTGAACGTCTAGTCCAACAAGATTAGGTTCGGCATCTCCAGATGTTACGCTTTCACTGCTCTTCAGCAGGCTGGAGAGTGTTCTCTTCATAACTTCAGTATGCTCTGAACATTAGCCACTAGATCACCACTTTAGGTCCTGCAAGAATATGCTCTGGTCTTAAAATCTTCCGTTAGTCGCCGGCTCTTTTCGTAAAATTTTCGAACATTACCCTAGGCTAGCATTATACCTACGCTGTCCGCTTTGTTCCCACTGCAACATGACGGTCTTAATCGTACCAGCTGTTCCTTCGACTTTTCCGAAAATCAATGACTTCCCTTACACCTGTATGATAAGGAGCTGAAAATGGCGTCCCACAGTTGCCTTATACCGAGTTGCTGATGAGAGCTCTCAAATAGCAGTTATAGCTGTCAGTTGTGATTGTAACTTCTTAATGTCGTAATTTCCTTGTTTTTATTGACGGACGTGCTTTTCTGTACAGAGGCGGGCACATATCTTAACTATAACAAGGTAGTGGTCCGAGTCGATGTTAAGTTCTCGAGTGTACGTACATACGTCCTCGGACACTGGAGACTTGTCATACTTCCATCACAACATGATCGATCTGCTTTTCAACTTTTCGATCCGGAGACATCTTTGGTCATATCGTCCTTCTCTTCTATTGGAGAATGGGCGCAAATCGGTGGAATGTTCAAAAATTTTGCTCTGATGATTGTGGCTAGACGCTCAGTGTTTCTCTCGACGACTGAGTGTTTCTCTCACCAAGAATCAAGAGAGGTAGCCTTTGGTCCACATTTTTTATCTTTTATTAATAATTAAGTAATATATTATACAACTAAAGAAGGTGATTCTAAATTATCGATATTTTTACCAATATCTTTTTATTCGCCTTAAAAATATTATTAATCGCTTAAATGGCAGGGCCACACACACTTTTCAAAATAATTTTATCTCAAAAATTCCTTGCTCCAAATGGCAGGGATGCATAATAATCAAGAGTAGCGAAAGGCCTCGGAAGTTTTAAAATTTTTTCCCTTGATTTAAGGCATGCATTCTTCGTACACGCGAGACAAGGAACCTAACCACTGAAGTAAATAGAGGAAAGGCTTTCACCTGAAAGCAAATTAAGTTTCCAGTCCAGTTGTATTTCTAACATGAAACAAAATAAAAAAATAAACTTTAAAAAGCGTGGCTGAACCGTAAAAAGTAGGACAAAATTGTCTTCTCAGAACGATGTTACCAGAGCAAAAAGCTTAGCAAAGGTTAAACGTCAAAGTGTTATTGATATTGCTCACACGATTCTAGAGAATATGCAGATATTAAAAAAGAATAATTGCAAATAATTATGCACATAATTAAATCAAATACTTTATCACTTTTCTAGCAGTAAAATAATAAAGCAAAACGTATTACAATTATAACAAGTATGCAAACCACAATTTTCCTACTGCATTCGAGCACATAAAAAATGGACCTGTGAATTGCACATTGCATTCAATGACGAATGAATTAATGCTTAGAATACCTGACAGAGTTATAAAATGTCGTTCCCTATTTGGCGCAGTTCACTAAACTCGCTGTGTAATGCTTTGCGCATTAACACGTTGAGGGCTGTGAGAACCGAAAGTAATACAATGGAAAGCTAGAAGATAGTTGGACAATAAGCTAAGGTCAATTGTGTAAAGATATAATATTTAAGGAAAGTAAAATAAGTTGTATTGAAGACTACGTGTTAATTTAAGCAATACAATCTACATTTGATCTCTTGGCTTTGATAACTCTCAATAAATTAATTAAGATGTTAAAAGTTTCACAAGTAACTTTCTTGAAGATTTTCAACATGCAGAAAGTTTTATTCCAAAGTCCTTCTTGGACATTTTTTACAGTCAAGGTAAGCAGTAAACTGGAAAGCTGTTTAATCGTATTCATATTGTGCAAGCATTTGCTATTATGACGTCAGTAAAACAGCTGTTATTGTCAAAATGTTTGAGAACCAGTAAACCAAACTCGAATCCGGAGCTTATAGTGACTACGAAAATTTATTTAGAGGAATGAAAACTGCCAATAAAAAAGTAGAGATTTTATTAAATATAAAGCGTACTGACTTAAAAAAAAAAACAATTTACATTATGATTGATATTTTGACTTCAGATTTTTTTTTTTTTTTTAATTAAAGTTTTATATTACGTCAATATAAAGAAACAAAAAGTATTTTAAATTTAAAAATATTTAAATTTAAAAAATACAGGGTGTTTGGGACATAAAAAGATAAGTTTGCAATAAATTTCACGAGGGGGTCGAGAGATCGTTGAAGACGAGACTCGATCTGGATGACCTTTAACATTTATTGCAAATTTAAAGTCAAAAACGCAATGAATATCATCGATCAACCATCGTATTCACCAGATTTGGTTCTGGAAGATTTTTTCTTGTTCCCCAAACTGAAATTGCCGCTTCGTGTTACCCGTTTTTAGTCGATCAAAGAGATAAAACAAAATTCGCCGAAAGCGCTGAAGGCTATCCCTAAAGTGTTTCGAGGACTGGTAAAATCGTCGGCATAAGTGTATTACATCTGGTGGGAATTACTTTGAAGGCGACAAAAAAAATATTGATGAATAATTAAATATTTCTTGAATATTTATTTGATATTGATATCAACACCCGCGCTGTTAGTTCTGCTTTTCCGGACTGGACAAGGAAGCAAAGCAAATGGGTTTGGCAGTGAACGAGGGCAATACGAAATATCTCCTGTCATCAAACAAACAGTCGTCGCACTCGCGACTTGGCTCTCACGTCACTGTTCACAATCATAACTTTGAAGTCGTAGAAAATTTCGTCTATCTTGGAACCAGCGTAAACACCACCAACAATGTCAGCCTGGAAATCCAACGCAGGTGCTACTTCGGACTGAGTAGGCAATTGAGAAGCAAAGTCCTCTCTCAACGAACAAAAAAACAAACTATATAAGTCACTCATAACGCCCGTCCTACTATATGGTGCAGAGGATTGGACGATGACAACAACTGAAGAGTCGACGTTGCGAGTTTTCGAGAGAAAAGTTCTGCGAAAGAATTATGTTCCTTTGCGCATTGGCCACGGCAAATATCGCATTCGATGAGGCGATGAGCTGTATGAGATATACGACGACATTGACATAGTTCAGCGAATTAAAAGACAGCGGCTACGCTGGCTAGGTCATGTTGTTCGAATGGACGCAAACACTCCAGCTCTGAAAGTAATCGACGCAGTACCCGCTGGGGGAAGCAGAGGAGGAGGAAGACCTCCACCGCCATGTAGCGAAAAGAAGAAACGACTGACGCGCTGTTGTTAACCTGGCTATAATCGCGTAAGCGGTAGCTACGCCAATAAAGAAGAAGAAGAATTAAATATTTTTCGTTTTATTTACAATTTCCGTACTTTTTTGTAAGAATGTATTTATAAAAAATCAGGACGAGTTGAAATCCGGGTGACTGTCTGTCTGTCCGTCCGTCCGGACATGGTACACATGTTCCTTGGCAAAAAAAAGTACGAGTTCGTATCTTAATAAAATTGAGAGAGTGCCTTAGAATGAATAATATCGGGTGAAAACTCGTCCTAGACCCCATATAACTAACAAGCCTTATGACTTGAAGGTACTTCCGTGGCTTCAATATTTGCAAGTACCCTAACTTAGCTCTTCCTTACTTGTTTCCTTAGTATTTGTTATTTTAACTTTCGTTTCCGATGACCTTCATCCGACTATGATTTTTGTTTTGTTTTCGAAAATTATCTACCCTGGTTTATATATTTTACAAAATCAATTTTCAGAATAGAATATATGTTTATCTATGATTATTCACTTAACGATTTTATGGGAAAACCTGCCAAGCAAATATTCTTTTCGTGTCATCAATAATGACAAATACACTGAGATTAGATTAGCGGCCCTGCATTTAATCGCGTCATGCTTTTAATTGCGGTTCAAGTGCTCTGAACTCGCACAAACTGCATCCAATGATTAATTGATTTAAAATGGGGTTGCGATGTCAACATAGTGGGATAATAGCAAAAATATTGTGTTAAAATAGCTTAGTTTTCATCATTCAAAGCTTTCACTGTCGATCAGCAAGATAACCTTAAGTCACTTCTAATTGATTTTTATGTTTCTGGTGCTGATAAGACCACTTCATATTCATAAATATTCTATAGTTATATAAGTAATACGTACAGTTCGAATTCATGATGCTGTCAAATATGTATATAGTATATATATGTATTAAAATTGTACATTAGTCACTAGTAATCTATTTGACAGCGTATATATACATATATATATATATGTATATGTATATATACATATGAATATATAATCGATAAAAAAATAATTTTAGCTTCAACTTAAAGATTATATTAATGATAAGTTATCTGCCACCACGAGTGAAATGAATCATCACATTATCCAGTACTGTCAAGAGCTTTCGAGTGGTACAAAGTTATCAGTGGAATTTTGAAGTCAAAACTTCCCACTTAGAAAAATTAAACTAGAGGTTTCGCAAAGTGATTTGCTCTACTAACTTAAGATTCCAATATAAAATCGAATACTTCTAAAATTCCTGAACCACCAGACAGTGTTTTAAGCATCTTATAATATATGTTGTGGACTGCACACCACAGTCCACGATGTCAAATACCGACTGTTAACAATGCGAAAAAAGGGTCGGTTGTCTGTTCATATATACGCTTTCTTCTTGAATACGAGATGTTACAGATCTGACAAACTAGCAGAGAGGAGTTATTATACTATTTGTTACTCTCGAATACTACTTATATAAAATGAGGAAGCTTCAAATAAAGCCTAAACTGACTTCCTGAAAGTTTGATATAACGGGTTTTTCAATAGTGACGCTACAAAAGTAGACCGATAGGGACAGCAAACGTTGACATATTTTTCACTTCAGTAAGGTTTGTCATTTCATCAGGGAAAGATATACGATCCAACATCGAGTCGAAATTATTAAAATTTACTACCGAAATTCGGAGTCAGTGGCCTGAACTTTAAGAGCGGGTTTTTCAATAAGAGCACTACAAAAGTTCTTTATTCCTGTGAAAGTACATTCGTACGCACTCCATGAGTCACGATTGCATCCCCAACAAATTACTTCTCCGTGATGATTAAGACCTTCACGGTACTGTGAAAGAGAATCGGTACCGCTCAATGATAACCGACTATTTTTGGCCCGAATTAAATGATATAGACTTGGACAATATGTGGTTCCAACAGGACGGCGCCACAAGCCACACAACGAATGTCATAAACGATTTATTGAAAACCAAATTTGGTGAACTTGTTATCTCACGAAATGGCTCAGTCAATTGGCCTCCTCGGTCGTGCGATTTGACGCTCTTGGACTATTTCCTGTGGAGCTAAGTCAAGTCTATGGTGTATGCCAACAAGCAAGCGACAATAGATGAACTTCGTACGAATATCGGACGCGAAATTGCAGCAGCAACGGCCGATTTATGCTTGAAAACCGTCGAAAATTGGCAAAAATTGGCGAAAATCTTATTGAAAAATCCTATTGAAAACCCCGTTATATATTATTTATTATATTAACATATCAAAAATAAACGAGGTTCAAATTAAAAAAATTAATACATTATAAAGATGGAGTTCATAAGAGTGCGACCATAAAATATAGTTCTAGTTATTGTTCAGATAAATGATTTTTAAGTCACTATCGTCGTCTTGTTGGGGTAAGAAGTAGGGTAGATTCGCTACTATTTTGACTATGATTTCTTGTTATGAAATATTTTTAAGACTAGATCAATCGGTTTACTAATTGAACTATGTCAAATATTCCTTTTTTATGGTCATCTATTTGTGCTTATGAGTGAGGAGTTAGACTTCCAAAGAGGATAAAGGGTATCAGCAACCTTCTAATTCCCCTTAAAATTACTGATTTTTGACAATACTTGTTGGCTTAATGGATACTATCTCAAAAATATTGCTTGTTTTCTTTTCTTCAACTATTTAGTGAGGTTATCATCGGCCTCAACACCCGCGCCGTTAGTTCTTCTTTCTCCAGGCTGGACAAGGAAGCACAGAAAATGGGTCTGGCAGTGAACGAGGGCAAAACGAAATATCTCCTGTCATCAAACAAACAGTCGTCGCACTCGCGACTTGGCTCTCACGTCACTGTTGACAGTCATAACTTTGAAGTTGTAGATAATTTTGTCTATCTTGGAACCAGCGTAAACATCACCAACAATGTCAGCCTGGAAATCCAACGCAGGATTGCTCTTGCCAACATGTGCTACTGCGGACTGAGTAGGCAATTGAAAAGTAAAGTCCTCTCTCGACGAACAAAAGCTAAACTCTATAAGTCACTCATAATTCTCGTCCTGCTATATGGTGCAGAGGCTTGGGCGATGACAGCAACCGATGAGTCGACGTTACGAGTTTTCGAGAGAAAAATTCTGCGAAAGATTTATGGTCCTTTGCGCATTGGCCACGGCGAATATCGCATTCGATGGAACGATGAGCTGTACGAGATATACGACGACATTGACATAGTTCAGCGAATTAAAAGACAGCGGCTACGCTGGCTAGGTCATGTTGTCCGGATGGATGAAAACACTCCAGCTCTGAAAGTATTCGACGCAATAACCGCCGGGGGAAGCAGAGGAAGAGGAAGACCTCCACTCCGTAGGAAGGACCAAGTGGAGAAGGACCTGGCTTCGCTTGGAATATCCAATTGGCGCCACGTAGCGAAAAGAAGAAACGACTGGCGCGCTGTTGTTAACTCGGCTATAATCGCGTAAGCGGTGTCTACGCCAATTAAGAAGAAGAAGAAGATTTAGTGAGGTTTCTACTAGTTTTCTCTCCAAATAAATAAACTCTATATTAAATAATGATTTTGATAGGAACAGAGTTGCTTTTAAGATTAGTACTTTGGAAATTCAAAAAAGTTCTGACAACTCAGACTGATCTCATGATTTCTGTTAATTCGTTACCACGGTCGAGTGGATTGAGACGTGATTAGCACTCCGTTTGTCACCCTTCACACAACCTTTATCTTGATGCTTTCCGATTCTTTGTATAACAGCTACATAGTATATGCTTTAGTTATTCGATCTCAACAATTTGATCGCAGATTGCACCGTTGCCTTGAAAAACAATCCGTGCCAAAAAATAAAATAGAGAAGATATCTGGTAAAGTAAAAAAGATTTCCAAGGGAGAACTTGATTTTGATCGCTCAGTTTGTATGAGAACTATATGCTATAGTGATGCCGTATGGGCCGTTCCAATAAATGAGCAGCTAATTGGGGAAAAAAATTGTTTGCTTTGCAAAATTCCAGAGCGATATCTCAAGAACTAAGGTACTAATTCGCGTATGTACAGACAGTCAGACCGAAATACGAAAATGGTAAGAATAAAAAAACGATAAATTTCGGTAACTCTCAACTTGCTGAAAGCTTACAACGCACTTTCCTCTACAAAAATTCTAGTAAGAGCGCAAAACGCGTCAAAATTCTAACTTGTCTGGCCCTCAAGAGGTTAATACAATGTAATAGCACTCGTGCCGATAAATATTCATATGTTTACTCGCACACGCACACAGATTTACATACGCCAGAGAATAACATAGTTTAGCAAATGCAAATTGAAAATTCAAAACAATTACAATAAAAATAGAAACAAATCTACCCACATTTGTGTGAGTATATATTGGTGTGTGTGTGTATGTTCTGCTTGATGGCAATCATATTGATTGACAAATGGCTGTTGTGTGAGTCATTAAAATTCGATACAGGTGCAACCGCGCCGGTGTACAATAGACGCTACGCTGGCTGTTGGGCGGCAAAACAATGCTGAAATCAATCTCGGCAAAATTCCAAATGTTCACACTTTTAATTCCATTTTGGAAATGTTTGTATGTATGATTATTTAAAAAAGTTGTTGCTTACTATCGCAGCGCGGTATTCAACGCGAGATCATATCGACTTCCTCATATATAGTAGAATGTAGAATGTTGTGCCTCGAAAAGGGTATGTGCAATTGAAGGTGTGGTGTGGTCGCTTATGAATTTCATTTGTCGAAAATATCTATTGTTTTTTACAGAAATATTGTGTATTGAACGCTGAGAAGTTATATTTTTTCATGCTTAACTTTTTAAAGCCAGTTGAGATCAATTGTATAGAGTAAATGGTATATATTTTGGAGCCAGAAACTACTTGGCTGGAGTAAGTGTGGGTAAAAATAGTCACATATTTAATAATTAGATAATAAATTAATTTTTCTCGAGGCTTACTTACAGTAGATTGAAAGTTCGACGCCTGATGTTTCTTCGAAGTTATGAAAATATCTCGCAGTTCAGTAGCCTTCCAGAGAACTTCCAAACAAACTGAGGAAACCCAAGCTCTCACTATAGTTTCTCTTTATACAATTATTATGCAAAAAATGGAGCGTCACAAAGTTATGTGAACTCCGAGTATTTGAAATTTTTTTTGTATGATGAGTCTTTCAAGTCTCGAATATCTACAGAATGTTGACGAGGGTCTTCTTAGGTTCGATAACTATTTGAGGAAGCATTTTCTGAATTTTTCGAATTTTTTTTCTTTTTAAGAACCAGCATTACTAGCATTACAGTATTTATTATTACGTATATTAATATCTTTCCAAGTAGTGGAGCTTTGCACTTGGCACATACGCAAAGAAGAGATCTCTTATTGTATAAGAAGTAGTCTTTAAACAAAATGCTACAGGTAGGAAATGATTCATAGAAATATGGTATGCTAAGGTAATACCTTTTAAAGTTTCGTTTGGATGTTCGAGAGAAATTTTTAGAAAGGAATTAATGTTCTTAGTGAGAGAAATTATGAGGTGTATGATATTCAACAAAATTCATCGGCCTCGGTGTCTGTCGTATTTAATTCCGATTGAGTGCTTAGAGCAGATATAGTCTAAAGACATAATTCTAGTCTTATATCAAAGGGCCTGTTTACATGGTTCTACAATACTTGTGATACAGCCTTTTGGTTTTGAGACTATCTCAGTGTACTGATCAGAGTTCCGGTTTGGTGCTCCACAGGATTCTATTCTTCTTCTTCTTTATTGGCTAGGCACTGCTTACGCGGTATACGGAGTGGAGGTCATCCTCTTCTTCCCCCAGAGGGTACTGCGTCGTAGACTTTCAGAGCAGCAGTGTTTTCATTCATTCGGACGACATGACCTAGTCAGCGTAGCTCGTCGTATATATCGTACAGCTCATCGTTCCATCGAATGCGATATTCGCCGTTGCCAATGCGCAAAGGGCCCTAAATCATCTGCATAATCTTTCTCTCGAAGATTTTTGTTCGTCAGGAGTAGATTGAAGAAATCGCACGATAGGGAGTCGCCTTGTCTGAAACCACGTTTGGGATCGAGCGACTCGGAAAGGTCGTTCCCGATTCTGATCGAGCTTTTGGTATTACAGAGCCGTATTAATCTTGTGCGTATACCAAGTGCCTTTTTATGCTGTCAAAAGCAGTTTTGAAATCGACGAAGAGGTGGTGCATGTCGATTCTCTTTTCACGGGTCTTTTCCAAGATTTGGCGCATGGTGAATATCGATAAGATAAAGCCTTATTGTTGTCCTTGAAATTCTTAAAAATAAATCAACGGACAATGGCCACTGTACTGAGTATAATTTAGGTTGTAAGTTTACAATCGTCGAGACAAATCGTCACACTCTTTTGTGCAAATATATAGCTTGACTGATTAATTTAATCACAAACCTGTAAACTTTAAAATATGTATGTATGTATATAGTAAATATATGCTTAAATCCGCATAAGCCTTTGCATATGAACGCCTTTTACCGGAACATGCAGTTACATATACATATGTATATACACATACAACTTAAAAAATGTACCTAATTATGAAAATCGGCAAATTTTTTACCGGAATATATACAGTATACATACTATATATATATCACATACAACTTAAAAATCGGTTCTTTATTTGAAACGTTAGATTGGTTCATGACATTTACTTTTTGAAGATAATTTCATTTAAATGTTGACCGCGGCTGCGTCTTAGGTGGTCCATAATTTTGGGCACTTGAAAATCGGCAAATTTGTGCATTTAAACATATAGCTCCACAAAAATAGTCTAAAGGCGTTAAATCGCATGATCTTGGTAACTTACGGGTCCATTTCTTGAGATGAATTGTTCTCCGAAGTTTTCCCTCAAAATGGCCATAGAATCGCGAGCTGTGTGGCATCTTGTTGAAACCACATGTCAATCAAGTTCAGTTCTTCCATTTTTGGCAACAAAAAGTTTGTTAGCATCGAACGATGGCGATCGCCATTCACCGTAACGTTGCGTCCAACAGCATCTTTGAAAAAATACGGTCCAATGATTCCACCAGCGTACAAACCACACCAAACAGTGCATTTTTCGGGATGCATGGACAGTTGGCCACCAAGATCATGCGATTTAACGCCTTTAGACTATTTTTTGTGGGGCTACGTCAAGTCTAAAGTCTACAGAAATAAGCCAGCAACTATTCCAGCTTTGGTAGACAATATGTCCGAAGAAATTCGGGCTATTCCGGCCGAAATTTGTTGTTTCCGAATGGACCACCCAAGACGCAGCCGCGGTCAACATTTAAATGAAATTATCTTCAAAAAGTAAATGTCATGAACCAATCTAACGTTTCAAATAAAGAACCGATGAGATTTTGCAAATTTTATGCGTTTTTTTTTTAAAAAAAGTTATCAAGCTCTTAAAAAATCACCCGATACTAAATAGTACATACATAGCCACATGTAAGCTAACGTTAAAGCGGCAAAGTTGCGAAAACATTACCTGTCAGCCATTTGTGTTTACACTTGACGTTTGAAGCCTGAACGAATTGTACCATATACATAATTTGCACAAAATAATGACATATCGCATGCGATATTTATGTTGACGTCCAACCCTAAAATTATCGCATGCGATTTTTAGCTTTGAGTTGGCGTTTGAACTACTTAGGAGTTTTTACTACTCTTTTTCTGCAAAACCTTTGTAGATACAGTATGCTGGCAGATTATTAGATACCGTAAATTATTTTTAAAATCAATATTTCTAAAAAATCATGTAAAATGTTAAAAAAAAACAAGAGAAAATGTTAACTTTGGTTGCACCCAAGCTTGAATAATCTTCACAGTGCATTCCTTAAAGCATGAAAGAGTATAAAAAGCTCTTTATCTCGATTGCCATCGGTCAGTTACTTCTTTTGAAGAGAAAAGAACGAGCGCAGACTTTCGAACGAATTTTTTAAAAAATGTTGAACCGTGCTTTTTTCACAAAAAGTGGTCGCAAAAAATCATGAAATATTTTGTTTTAATGTTTAAAAGCCGTTAAAATTTTTATTTTCAAAATTTGTAAAAGATCCTTATTCAGGCGAGCGTTTAATCTCGCAATTAACAATACATTTTTACTTAATAAAATTCCTAATTACAACTAAGAGCTTAATAAATATATATTAAAAAAAAATTTGGAGCTCTGTGTTTTTTCATTTCACTATAAAAAATTCCGAAAATATCTTAAAAAAGGCCATTACACAGCATGACCACCTTAAAACCTGCTTTTCTTTTGAACTCTGTACAACTCAATAAATTACTAGAAAATCTTACTCATTTCAAGCAAAGGAATTTCAAAAATTTAATAAACCGATAAAAATATATGCAACATATGTTACTTATTTCATAACACCTACATGCATACATACATACCACACACATGCACGCATTAATTAAATACGAACGAAGAAAATATCGTACTTTATTAATATTTTTTATTTTTTTTAGCCCACAGCGCACATACATACATATGTATGCACATATGTTTGTATGAGAATTATATAATATTTTCTATAGTGTGTGATCGGTAACTTGTTGTGGATCTATTGTAGGGAACAGCATTGTCAGAAATTGAAACATCAGATCTGGAACAACTGAAACTGATTAAATGTAGCCCCAAGCCTTAAGGAGCTGTTTTTGGTTTTGTAGGATTTTAGGTTAAGCCTCTGACCTCTCGGACCTCTTAAATTTACACGAAATGTTGGCAAATAGATTTCCCACAATTGAACCTTGATATGCTCAATGGTTTACGAACGGTTCCAACAAGTCATTTACATATCTTTTTTTAATCAACAGACATAGTTCTCTTCAAGGGTGATTCACTGACTAAAGCGACCATCAACTTTTCGGTACCATTTTTGTAGTACGCTTTGTCGTTTGTTTCAAAATAGGCCTCAGTTTTGGCGATCCTCTCTTCATTCGATGAGATGGATTTTTGCCATCGTTTTCACTAACTTGTGACCCAGTACATTATCATGGTGAAACAGCAGTCTCTTTTTCGCCAAATGTTGCACGTTTTTGATGATTCCATCCTTCACACAGTCTGATAATCCAAAGTTATCTTAGGCAGCGAGTATTGTTGATGGTCCTTCCTTTTTAATGTTAGTCAATAAAAAGTATGAAAGGAATGTGTTATCAGGTTCCTTAAGAGGTTAAGGCCATTAATAGATTCACATAATTCCCCGGAAGAGCCTTTAATTTATGTGTTTTCACTGGAACGAAGGCTTCGACATCATTGAAAATGTTGCAAAAGGGCTTCGGTGTGCCTATTTTAACACGATCGTAAGTATTTGAATGACACATAGCATTTAGTCAAGGTCGTGAAGTCATCGAAAACTTTTCTCATGTGAGTTGTCCATCTCCCACTGTTAACAACGACCAGATCGAAGCAGTTAAAGAACTGTCTTTGTTGTCGTGTTGGTAACAAACACATAGCTAGTAGAGTATCCAACACATCTTCTGGAACCACTCGGCACATTCTGGTTAATGTTTTAGGTATGAAGCCTGTCAATTGGTTGAGAACTCTACGTGCTTCAAACGCATAATTCCTGTTGAACAAATGTGGGTTTATGAATATGACTTCGAAACTGTCGAACAATCTAGTGAATGGTGCTCCAAATATGAACCGAAACCGAAAGAACCAAAATGCGCTGTAGGTACTGAAGTATTATAAAAAGTGTGTGGAAAATTGGATCAAGCATTGACATATTTGTATTGGCTCAAAAAGAGTCTCTTTCGAAGGCGTTAATAAATATTTGTATTAAGGGGTTACACGGGTAAAAACAGCCTTTTTTCAATTTAAATTTTTTTCTCATATGAAAAATGAGAGACTTTATTAGAATTTTTTATTCTTACAAACATACACTATTAACAAAGAAATGCTGAAATTTTGGAAAAAAGATTTTACACTCGGCCATTGCAACACCATTTCCGGAGACTCCTCGGAAAAATGATGCGACCGCGTTGGCAAGATAACTCCTTACAGGATCATCTAAAGTGAAAAAATACGTTTTTCAGTTAAAATCTTAACTTACAACTTCGACGAAGGAAAAAAACTGTACATTTTTATTAAAAAAAAAAAATAAAATTTCAGTGAAAATTTCTCGAATTTTTTTTTTTCAAATAGTTGTAATCGAAATAAATCCTTCGTACAAGTCTTTAAGAATTGTATCTCAAAGATCTGTGTAAAATTTCATGAACATCGGTTGAGTAGTTCTCGAGAAATCTTGCCAACCGACTTCAAAAACAATGTGATACAAGTACACAAGTTCTCAAGGCTGTATCTCCGAAACTATTAATCGGATCAACTTGAAAAGGACAATATTCTAGAGGCGTTATAAAATTTAATAAGACAAAAAAATCGATTTTTTAAACCCGTAATCTCATGTAACCCTTTAAAGTACTTGAAAATTAATTTTTTTCGTCAGTCCGGTTCAAATTTGATCATATGTAAAACGAACCAAAATCATTAAAAAGTAAACCGGGTGATTCATGAGAAAAAAACTTAAAAGTTTATTTGACGTTGTGTGTTAAAAAAATATTTTCATAAGAAGAAACGCTCTCCGAAGTAAAGAACATCATATGATTGAATCTATGATTGAATCCATGATTGAATTATGGTGAAAATTTCATTTTTTTACACTGTCATTTAACATTAACCTCATTTTCAGCTGGGAGTCAAGTATCCTTTAAGTAACCAATTGGACACCAAACTGTATGTATGTGTAATATGATTCAATTACAAGAACGAATACTTTTTCCTTTTTTTTTGAAATCGAAATGTTCGACATTCCCGCAGTCATACGCCAAACGTTTCTATTTTCACGACATACAACTGTATTAGCCGACAGCAGCGCGTAGCGGCGGCGGTGCGGTGCGACAGGTGGTTAGCAAGTGTTGTTGACGGCTAACGCTTTTGGCTTGTGCGACGAGCTTCATGCCCAAACAGCCGCAACACGACGATTCAGTCGCAAGAAAACCACCAGAACGCTGTGTTGTATCGCTGTATCGCGTCGCCGACGACTTAGATTTTCATGTTTTCATAAGCACAAAAATAAATACAAAAAAAACTTAAATAAATAACAACAAAGCATTAAACGCACGCTAAACGATCGAGTGTAATTTTCGCTGCTCACTTTCCTACTTAAAACGATTGCATTGCGAGTGAAGCGACCGTTATTCGCGCTGGTTAATTTCAGTGAACGTAGAAAAACATAAAAACAAAAACAACAAAATAAATAAAGAAACAACAACAACAAAAAAATTCGAAAAGCAAAATTAAGTAAAAAGTGCCGAGCGCATTAATTGCCATACACGCTTATTATTGTTTCGATTTTTGTTGTTGTACAACAATTTCGTGTACTTTGTGTTTGTTGTGGGCCATTGGTGTGCATTGCAGAGTTGCGTGCGACACACAAAGCCAAGGCATTGCACAAAATTGCAGCGAAAACATTTCAAAAATCAAACAAACAACAACAACAAAAATAATAACATAAAACAAACAAAAACAAAGCAGTTAACAAATCGAATTAAGTGGAAAAGACTATAGAAATCATGCCGTCCGAAAACGATAAAGATATTGAAATCGGCAACAAAGTGGAAAATGTTGTTGTTGCCAGCAGCGACAATGTGGAAAGCGCCAGCGACACCCCCGCCGCCGCCACCGTCGGCGCTGCGCCAACCGCCATCGTCGTTGTGGCCGCGGCTAAGCCAGCAACGGAGGATTCGGCCGTACCCGCCGATGCAACGACGACGACGACGACGAATGGCAATACGGTAACGACACCGGCAACGGTACAAAAGGAGGCAACCGCCACGGCCGCGGCGCAAGAGCAGGCGCCGCCGTCGCAGCCAAAACGAGAAACCGGTGGCTTGCAGGCCAACATCGAGCCGATGCAACAATCTAATGCAGGTAAATGACGCGCATGCACTGGTTTGGCAGGCGAGCAGCCAAAGACGTAGATATGTATGCATAGAGGTGGTGGTACGGGCGCTATCCCGCCGTCGTCGCAACGCGTCGCCTTGACATTTGGTCATTAGCCAGCTGCAACAAGTCGATTTGCGGCAGTAAAAGTAGTTTAGCCGGCCTGCCACACTACATACATACATATATACAAAAAAAAAACATAGCTATAGCAAATATATATACATACATACACGCAAACATGCATACCGCTATACAGATCTACTAATCTTTTATGTATCTCACTTACATACATACTTATATGTATGAGTTATGGTTGTGCATTTGTGGGCTGTGCGCGCGCTGCTGTCAAAGTTGGCGCATTAAATGCGATCAGGCGCTGCGGCGCGCCGTGTTCGCCTCTGGAGCGCACCGTTGTGCGCGTCTGCGCTCAATTTCACTTTTTTCACTTTTGGTCGTTTGCAACGAATTCGTCTTGTTCGAAGTGAATTTTTCCATTATTTTCCAATGTTAGCTTTTCTACAGACGACCAGCGTTGCCAGCTCAGCGCGCGCACATACAAACTTGCATTCACATACAGATGTATGTATGTGTGTGTATATGCATGCAGGCGCGCTGTTTGTTCGTCTCAAGTAAAAGTAATTAGCGTCTGTAACCCAATCGCATTGCCCTTTTGTTGCGAGTTTTAATTAATTAAAAAACATACCGTTATAAATTAAACGCAAATATTTGATGTGTCATGTTGGAGGCATTTTATACTACATATGCATACACATACATACATACATGTGTACATACATATAAGCATTTATGGACAAGTGTTTTAAACATGACTTTTTATGTCAACATGCAGGCCCATAAGTACATACATATGTATGCTTGCATGTGCAAATATAATATAAATGTGCTGTCAAATATACACACCCATTAAATATAATATTATATCTCAGGCTGCCATATATGAGAAATCGCTCGTCAAAATGGTGTAGACATGACTCTGGAGTCACATAAACAATTAATATAAATTTGAATAGTCTGGACAACGGAAATATTTATGTGGCCTCAAATATAAGCATATAAATATATATTTATATATATATTGTGACAAAAACGTACCCGGAAATTATAAAAAAAAACGCAAAATATTTAATTATTCATTAATATTTATTTTGTCGTCTTCAAAGTAGCCGCCGCCAGATGTAATACACTCATACTAACGATTTTTCCAGATCTCGAAACAATTTTCAAAAAGACTTTTTGGGCCTTCAGCTCCTTCAGCGAAGTTTGTTTTCTCTCGTCGATCGACTGAAAACGGGTTCCATGGAGCGACACTTTCAGTTTGGGAAACAAGAAAAAATCACAAGCAGCCAAATCTGGTAAATAAGGTGACTGATCGATGGTATTTTGCGTTTTTGGCTTTAAATTCGGACACAATCGTGTCTCAATGCTATGGTGCATTATCATCGTCAAAAGTTCATGAATGGTTCTTGCACAATTCCGGCCGTTTTCGACAGATGCTCTCATGCCAACGTCTCAATACGGCCAAATAGAACTACTTTTTGACGGTCTGTCACTCTAGAACATATTCATGATGCGCCAAACTACGAATATCGAAGAAACCTTGATTTTTGAGCGGATTTGGCGTCGTTTTTTTGGTTTCGACTCGTTTTTTCCCTTCATTTCGATGATTGTTGCCTGGTTGGCATGTCAAACTCATAAAGCCATATCTCATGGCAGTTATAGTGCTCTCCATGAATGTGTGGTCGGAATTCGCTCGATCAAGCATGTCCAAAGAAGCCGGTTTACGGTACTCTTTTTGAAAATTGAAGACCATACTTTTGTGAAATCGGCTAATAGGTTAATCCCAATGCTATATATTACCAAAATTCAAAAGCCTCGGAAGTGGCTATCAATATATCAAGTTACTGACTATCGAGTTATTTCAAACAAGAATACTAAGCTTTTCGTATAAAAATCTGGTTTTAGATATGTGGTCGCGTCAGCCTAGTCCAAAATATTCATTCTGCTTTTTTCGAAGGCAAATTACTCTCTAAGTAGACATAAATTAGGTTCTCGTTTATCGTATGATGGTTTTCCGAAATCCAGTTATGTACATTGCACTTCGCCAAAAAGGAATGTTTGATCGGTTCAGTGCAATACACTCATTACAAAACAATGACTAGAAATGAGTTTTCAATATTGCTCAATTTCCGTTCTAATATAAAACGTAAACAAACCCATTAAAAATTGATATACGGAGCTCAAACTTCACATGAATATAAAAAAAGTTATGGAGATCAAACTTCACATGAAAATAATACAAGGTTTTATCAATCTAGAAGAACATTTCATCGATTCGCTTTGCGCGTGCAGTTGACCAGATCGGATGAAGTGTATATACATTATTTGGTCGCTTATCATACCTCCAAAGACATTCTTCTAAAAACCTCCTCATATGTCTGAAATACGTGAGGGGTTTTCCATTGACCTTTCAAGTAACAACTGATGTTACGAAGACTTTTTTGTTTATCTGTATGTGCCTTGTCATTATTTGTTGTTACAAATCTGAAAGTGTTACTTTTTTTCAGTTCGTCTCAACGGATTTACAGTCTCAGCCTCAAATGTCCTCATGATTATGCTGAAATTAACAGTCTCAACGTCAAATGCTCTCATGAATATGTTAAAGTCATTTAGGATATGTAGGAATTGCAAAACATCGGAGGGGCGTTCCAATATTTATCTGTTGGTAGATCTAACTACCACTTATGTATATATAGTTCCTTGAACTAGTTGCTTGAACAATATAAAGTTGTTATTTAAAGCTCGTCCTCGTTCGTAGATACGTATTAATTAATGTCATCTTATAGAAAGTGTTGTCCTCATAACAGCTGATTACCTGTCCCTCAAAAAAATTAATTGTCAAATCTTTGCTTATAACTTTTTACACTCTCCATCTCTTTTTACTCTCTTCCATCTTTTTCCTCATTTATGTTTGTTAATTCTTCCGTTATTTGATATTCCGCTTGTTCTATTTGAGTATTTGAAACTTTTCTCCGTTTTTCTGACATTCTCAACAAATATGATTATATTGTTTCATAACTTCGTTAGGCACTAAATTTTAAGAACGCTTTCAAACTGTATTTTCCTTATAAGGTCAATGTCTTGTGATTAAACTGAGCTTCAGATTTGTTTAAAACTTATTATGCGTTTAATCGATACTTTTGAGAGATTATAGTTATTTTTTTGCTTGCTTTATTTTGATCCGTTTTAGTAAGAAAGTATGGTCAAATCATGGCTTTGAAGGCTGTAAAAAAATCGCTTCAAAAGATGCTTATAAAAGAGATCTTAAAAGTCGAAAAAATGCTGTCAAGTAGACATTCCAATTTTTGACAGTTCATGACTTCGAGCAACAAAAGTCAGCTGATCGCTGCTAAGTAACGCTTGATCATGCCTCGAATATTTTGGTAGGAAATGTTGATTAAGCTGTTTACCAGAGATCTTCAAACACTTTTTTTTAACCTAAAGATCCAAATTATTTCTAGCTGTTTATTGACGGATTTTATTTAACAAAGACGCTTTTCAGAGGCATGAATGCTTGGCTGATGTGGAATATATTTCCACTAAACTAAATTGTCTAAAGACACTGGCCTGAATGACCAGCAAATACATAGAACTTTCCAAATACAGACTGTGTATTGTATCGAATTGCTACTGTACTCTGGTTAGACGAGATTCAAGGAATTTATTAAAGAACAAAATGGCAATAATTCATCATTTGGACACCCAGATCCACTGAGACTAATGAGAGAATTATATTTCTTCCAACTTTCTACAGCCTTTTCTGAACTAAACTAATTTAGTAAGTGTTAGTATGAATTGTTTTCTCCCATGAGAGTCGCTCCACTCTGCCAGTGCGCAAATATACATGTGCATATATAATACAATATAATATATATCCGACAGTGTGCGATAAAAATCACTTTTCACTGATATGCGCCGGGAAAAAATAGTTTGCTACACAATCTACTTTTAATATTTATTTGAATTGTATTTATTCAGACAGACATACATATGTATGCATATAAGTAGACACATGTGAACTGGTGCAGATATAGAAATGACTTTATCTGCCATGAATCCACATTAAGGTTATATGTATCATAAGATGTGTCTAAGATCAACAAAGCCATGGCATCTTTATTGCAAAACTTAAGATCACATAGCTTTCAATTAATTTGAATACACATACATATATGCATATACATACATATGTATATACATCATATGGTGAGATATGGAGCAGAATACTTGTAGTCATCAAGCGGAATTTTATATTAGCTCTTCATGTTATATGGCGCCTGTCTAGCCTGTACATATAGCATTTTAGATAAATTAAGCTAAGGAAGTTTTATTTTTGGCTTGAATTTTTTCGATAGGCGGCAACTCTAATAAAAAATTAAATAATTCAAACTAAGAAAGTCTATTTTTCATATGTACATAGTATGTATGTTCATTGTTGTTCATATGTACATAGTACATATGTTATCTACGCATAAGTTTCAGATTCAGAAAATCACAAAATTCTTGTTTAAAAAGAAAATTCAACTTCTTTTTATTATTCTCTCAATCTACCACATTAGTTTTAGTATCTGCGATCACATTCAATAGTATTTTAAGCTATAAATGTGCTAGATCTTTTGTAATAAACCATTTGCTTTGTTTACTTTTTGTAAAAAGCTGGCAACTCTATTCTAAATTTTTTCTAATTAAAGACGAATACTTGGTGGAAAGTTAATGTACTTGTGGTAGGCATAATTTTTTTAATACTTTGCTAAAATTTTTACTTTCAAATAAGTGGCAACTCTAACCGAAAAAATTCAAATTGGTAAACTACACTTTGTGTAAGATTTCCATCAAATGCCTTAAGTTTGGCACACACTTTTTACTATTTTATGCAGTTTTATATTTTTAAATATGTAGGTGGCAACTCTAACCGAAAGAAATTCAAATTGGTAAACTACTACACTTTGTGTAAGATTTCCATTAAATGCCTTGTGTTTGACACACACTTTTTACCATTTTGTGCCGCTTTATAATTTTAAATAGGTGGCAACGCTATACTAAAGTTTGTACAATTGATGACGAGTACTTGCTGAAAGGTTTTACATATGGAAAAATGGAATTATGTAATATTTAGTTAACTTTAAAACTTTAAATATGTGGCAACTCTAACCGAAAAAAAATTCAAAATGGTAAACTACAACTTGTGAAAGATTTCGATCAAATGCCTTATGTTTGACACACACTTTTTACCATTTTGTGCAGTTTCATATTTTTTAAATAGGTGGTAACGCTATACTAAAGTTTGTACAATTGATGACGAGTACTTGCTGAAAGGTTTTACATATGGAAAAATGGAAATATGTAATATTTAGTTAACTTTAAAATTTTAAATATGTGGCAACTCTATTTAAAAAATATGTTTATTTGAGAACAGACACTTAATGCAAGGGGTTATGTAATATATTTAATTTTGACACATATTTTTTATAATATTCTTTTCAATTTTACTTTTTACAATAGGTGGCAACTCTATATTAAACTATCTGCAAATAGCAAACAAATAAATAGCGGAGAGTGGGCTTATCTGTGCAAAAACATATTTCGTAATAGATTGTATAGTTTTATATTTTTAAATAGGGCTTAACGCTATTTTTAAATAAATATTTACCGTAAGAAACGTCAATAAATTATGAGAGAATTATAAAAAACATAAAAATGTAATCGGTTAAGTCGAGCTCAATAGCATATATATAGCATTTTTTGTATAAAATTCGAAGTACATTGCTTGTTTTCTAAATTTCAATCAAATAAGGGGGCAACGTTAGTTGGTCATAATTTTGTAATTTTTTTCACGGGACACTTTTTTTTAACTAAATTTGGTATTCACTTTTTATATCAAATTAAACATTTTATGTTGGATTTTATAAATTTCCAATCAGGTGGTAACGTTGGTTAACCATAAGTTGTATTTCTTTCACATGACGCTATTTTTTTAACCATATTCAATTTAGTTTTAATTTTTTTTTAATTCCGAAATACATTATGTGCTTTATAAAGTTCAAATCAGGTGGCAACGTTATTAAGTCATAATTTTCTTGTATTTATTTTTAATTGCCACGACTTTTAACCATATTTATATAAAATTCGAATTAATGTTATTTTTTCGAATTAGGTGGCAACGTTGTTTAGTCATAGTTTTTTAATTTTTTAAATTGCTTAATTTTTGACTTATTTTTTAACTATGTGCATTAAACTTTGTTTTAATTTTTGGTTAACAAGTATTTACAATTTTAATATGGCTGGCAACTCTGTTTAAAATAAAATGAAATTTTATGATTTGAAAAAAAATTTCATTTTTTTGTCTATACAATAAAGTGTATTAATATGTTAATTATTTTTTGTTTGAAAATATGTTTCTCTTTTTCAAGTCAGGTGGCAATGTCGTAAATCAAATTTTGACAATATTTATTTTATGACAGTATTCTTCAATCATATTCCATTTTGTTTTAATTTTTAGTTAATAGGTATTTAGAATTACAATATGGCAACTCTGTTTCCACTTATAATACAATTTTATGGCGAAAAAATTAAAGTTGTTCAGAGAATAAAGAAAAACAAATAAATATTTTAAAATTAAAAAAAGGTATAATAATAAAAAAAATATACATATGTATACGTGAAGATACCACGTCAAATAAAATATTTTATTTATTATTAAATGTAGTTGCCACTCGATTTGAAATGTTTTTTTTTTGATATTATTAAATTTTTTAAATATTTATTTAAAAAAAGTAATTTTTTTATTTTCGAATGAACTTTTTTTTCAAATCGTGTGGCAACTACATTTAATAATATTTCGTAAAAAATCATTATACATTTGCAAGCATTTACTTCAACTCCAAGTAATTTTCATAATAGCTGCAGTTCTTTACTAAGCTGCTAAGTTGTTTGTTTTCGCCTACATTCACAAATATTTTTTTTAAGATTTTTATTTCTTTGTTTTTGTAATTTTTAAAAGTTTCTTTATTTTTTCAATTTTGCATCGCCATGTAGGCATGCATGCATAATTGTAATTATGCGGAGACATTATGGGAATGTTAATGAACAAATGAAGAATGGAGATATTATTATTCAGCAGCAGCCACATGAATATAAAAAACAAAAACGAAACAAACCAACAATCATGCATGCGAGTTATCTGAAAAATTATGCAAAAATACATAGAAGTGTAAATATATGGTATTTATATACACGCATTTAGAAAAATATATGAATCTATGGCTTGCACATATGTATAGTCTGTAAATATGTAAATACTCGCACCAAGCCTCATGCCAAGTGCCAACAATTCAAGGTTACCATACAGCTGGAGGCTTCTACTCCGGCGCATAACCCTGATTTCATTTTTTTCGAGTTCATGTTCTTTATTCTCCTTGGAACTATTCTTATCAGCCATTGTGCTTTTGCGAATTTTTCGAAATGAATTTCTTCGACTGTGCCCTTGGCAATTTTATCTTTTTTGAAACATTTAATCTTATTTTAGGCTAATTTTTACTTGATTTTCTCATTTTCATTCTCTTGTGTTAGTATGGCACTGGTGGGAATACTCAAAATTTAGCTAAAAGTTGACAGATATTATCATCTTAGCTTATTTTTTTGTGAAAATTCTGCAAAATTTGACAGTTGTGTCGTTAACTTTATCGATAACATATCTCTGTTAACCAGCTCGTCATGATCATTTATGTATATACATATTTTATAGGGTCTCTGATATTTTCTTTTGGGTGGCTTCCGGTGATATACCGGTGTACCGGTTTTTTGTGATAATGAAATACTAATTTTTAATGGCAAAGTAAAAAAAAAAAAAAAAAGTATTCAAAGTAGTGACCATTGTTTTTTACAAATTTTGACCACCTTTCAGACATCCAATTTTCGACTTCATCGACAAGAATTCACTGTCTCTGCAGCACTTTTCTTGAAATGGAAACAAAAAATTACTGCTTTTCGCAAATCATCACTTTTCGGTACAAAACTTGACATTTTTAGTACAATAATGTTGATAAGATGTTGTTCGTTCAATGACTGTAAGTTCAATGACAGACGTCATGACAATCAAACATTAAAAATTAAGCTTTGTCCACAACAAATAATTTGGTAGGGAACGCTCACTTCATACAGGGAGAAAGATGAGTTAGAAACATCTAAACACTTTCTCCTTCACTGTGCAGCTGTCGCCAGACTAAGTTTGAAGCGTCTTGGTTGCCATACTTTCTATGAACCCGGCAAATTGGCTGAAGTAGATATTGGCCAGCTTAATAAATTTGTGGCTGGATATAGGCGCTTTATAGTATACGATGGTCTTTGTGAACCGCACTTAGGAGTTCTGGGCATCACAATGGACAAGCGTCTCTAGCAGTCCAAGTGGGATTATTTGTAATCTCACGAATATCAGTCTATTTACCTAACCTAACCTAATAAGGAAAAAAATATAGGCAACATACGTGGACGAAGACTTCAGTCTTGATATTTGTTAGTAACATTTTGTACAATATAAAAATTGGTAACTAAAACTGGAATATTTCTTTCGAGATTTTCGAAACCGAAAAAGTTTACGATCTTAGAAACTAGTCGAGCTATGTCAACCAAACTTCACAGAAACATTGTTTGAACTCAATTAAGTTGCGATGCATTATCTCACGAATAGCCCGAAAGATTTAAATCAAATTTTGTTTAGCAGATTTTCATTGAGATCTGTAGACTTTAATAACAGAGTCGAAATTCAAAGCGAAGTTAAAACCACAGTTACTTTCCATAGAACGCCATTTTGTATGCTTGATGCACTCAGGTATTAAAAAGAATATCAAAAATTAAAATTAAATTGAGTATTACATATTTATTGGTCATTACTAATGGTAACTCCGTTCCGAAAACGTCGAAATCGGTTCACATTTTGACCTAGTTTCAATATACCGAATATGAAGATTTCTGTACCTGCGATTGATATACTGTATAGGCATATAGTTCAATATATGTGACCTGGTCTACGAAAAGGGAAAAAAGGAGCTAACGTGCGAAAACTAGTTTTCTAGGAAACAGCTGTTAAAATCTCATCTTCCATCCGAATCAACTAAAAAGTGAAAATTGATTTTTTGACACTAAGCCCCCTTTCCGTAGACCAGGTCACATATAATACACCTTTTTCAAATTAGTGAAAACATCTTCTTATTTTCGGTGCCAAAAAAGGCATTACATTGGTTGAAACTAATACCTGAAATCGGTACTATTAAAGCTTTTGACATAATATAAGATATTGTTTATGACTGTTTGGACGATTAAGGTAATCTCAACTTAACGAAATTATTTTGAGCTTTTTGGGTTTATCTCTGCTTAAGTAATCTCTTTATCAACGAAATATCGGCAGATTAAAGTACCTTTCACGGTATAGCAATGAATTCATATTTTATAACTATATTTTTATTAACTCAAACTAGCATTAGAGGACGTCCAAATAATTTTACTGAAAGGCAAAACTTCAGTTTCAGTTGTATTTGAAATTTTTATACGCCGGCTCGTGGGTCTACATAAGTGTTACTAAATATAGATCACCTTGATGTCGCCTGAACTTAAATGAGTATCAATTTCACGCTCTATCCCATATCTAACCGTATATTATCTTGATAATTGAAAAACTACCGTCCTCACGTATGCTGACAATGGCATAAGAATCGTTTTATTATCGCCACTATCGCTTGTAGAAACCGCAGTAACTCGATGCTCTGTTGCGCAGATGATCGATGCGAGCGCATAAATATATGTACCTACATATGAATACATTAGTGTGTTACTATTTACAGCGCTCTGATAAAACCATAGGCGTTTTGAATACTCATAAATTAATAGTGTTAGCGTAATTTCCAAAACGTCACATGCCTCAAAGTGATCAATAATTTATTTGCTGTCAATAGTTTTTTCTGTGACTAATAACCGAAGAGCGATGTTTTATATTTCGCAAATAATTGTGTTCTAACGGACCTAAAAATACTCAAGTATATGCACTTACAAGTATTGTACTTAAAAAGAATCAGATAACTACAAAAAAACAAAGCTATTGAACAAAATACTATAATTAAAGAAACAAAATTAAAAATATACCAATCTGCTGTTGACGCAATATGTACAATATGATTAGAAAATAGTTAAAATATTCAAATATCTTTAGTAGCTACTTTGGACGAAGAACATAGTGAAGTGCAAATCATGACAATGCACAAACAAGTTCACAAAGAAAAGTCTTTGCTTCAAAGGAAGTTTTAGTTCTCTTTGAACTGTTAATTTTTGAAGCGTTAATCGAACAAAAAATTGGCATAAATGAAATAAACTGGCAAAATCAAGCAACGCTGAGGTAGCAAGTAGTTATACCACTTTATAGAGATCCCGCATAATTTCTCGTGCTGAATTCAACTGCAAAACCTTTCTGTTTCATTAATTTCAAAAAGTTTTGTGACAAGTGAGCAGAGCTCAAACATAACATGAGAGTATACAACAGACCTTTTCCTTTTTTGTTTGTGAATGTTAGCCTAAACTAATGTTTTTTATTCAGCTAACATTTTCATAAGCTAAACAAGTGCTAAAAGTCGGAAAGCGTTCAAAGTAATATCAGAGTTTTCGTACAGTTTATTTAATAACCCATAAATGGAACTAAAATGAGACATATTTTCAAATAAAAACAGCTAAACCAATCATTCAAAAGCTTAGTCCCTTAAGCCGCACACTAAACTCAGCGATATTATTATTGCTTTGAAAGTAGGGATCTTCTGTATACCTACAACGCAATTTTTTATAACTAAGCCTTCAAGCAGGCGTAGTTTTTAGCAAAGCTCTCTACATCTCCTTAACCGACTCAGTCTCAGTATGGGTTTCCCGGAGTGTACTTATGAGTTTTGTGAATCGGAAAACGTCGCAGAGAGTTAAATCTGGCGAGGAAGGCAGAGGAGTGATGACTTTTGACAATGCGATTATATCGACAACTTACAGCTCACTGTCAGCGAGCTCAAGGCCTGAAGACAGCATTGCTTTCAAATAATAGCATTGCTATCAGAGTGGATGCATCGCTCTCTAAAAGCTGCCGCACTTCGTTGAAGTACATCTGCTTGCAAGACACTGCAGTGGTCTGGCAGTCTGAAACAAGAGAGCTTCTAACAGAAGACTTCCCCTCCAAACTTCGCCTTGAGCTTTGCACCATCCGTGAAAAATTACCACATATCCCTCGGAGGTATGTGCGCAGAAAAGATGGCGCTCGCAGTGCGCTCAACGGCGCAGTAGTCATATCCCACTTTTTTTTTTGATTCAAGGAAGCTTGCAGAATGTCTAAGATATAAATTGGGAAAAAGCGACTAGAAATTGTATTATTAAATATTTGAAAAAAAAATGATTTTTGGAAATGCTCTTCTTAGAAGTGTCTAGGATACCCATTTTTCAACAATGGATCAAACGAAAAAAAGAAAATTTTTTTTGATCTACCCTAATATGCATTGATGTTTGACGATGAATATCTCGTAAACGCTTAACTTAATCGAAAAATCATATAAGACCATTTTTATAGAACAGTAAATTTCCTACAAAACTGTGAGTTTCATCATTCATAATAATTTTTTTTCATTGAGTTTAAAATTCATAAGAAATAAAAATTTTCCCAAAAATAGTCAAATTTTAACTGTTAATATCTTTTAAACGTTTGGGTTTACGAAAAAATCATAGTAGACCTTTTTTGTAGAGCATTCAATTTCCTACAAAATCTAAGGAACAAGATATTTTTTCAAGTAGTTGGAAGCGAGATATACATAAATTTTTCTATCTGATAATAAGAAAAAATAGAAAACTGTATGTAGGAGGACCTTCCCGTTACAATTAAAAACTCATGTTTGGAAAGGCTTTCTTAGAGATGTCTAAGAACCTATTTTTCCAAGTACGAAACGAAAAAAAAAAAATTTTTTTTTGAATCACTCTAATATACATACATACATATGAAATATAATCATTTCCAGGAAAAGCCAAAGCAGAAAATTAGTTTTATAAATTCCCAGTCAACGCAAATAAACAAAAATTATACTTCTCACATATGCTTTTTTCAATTACAAACCCCCTCCCAGCGCGCATTACAAATATTGCCAACAACACTGCACCACTTTGTTCGGAAATGTGTTAACAAGTGGAAAGCTATGTTTATGTATGTATGTATGTATGTATATACATATGCAAGTATGCATGTTTTTGTTGACACAACTACGTGTGTACATATGCTTTGTGCTCGTATTTATATTTGTTTAGTCATTTAGAGTCAAATGTGTACGAAACTTTCCTTAACGCGCCAACAACTATGTATGTATGTATGTATGTAAGTGGTTGGGCGTTGAGAGGAAAAGCGCAGAAAATATGTTGCACCTTACTTCGAATGCTCCAATTATTGCCAAAGCGATAGAATCGTAAATAAACAATTATAGATACGTACATATATACATACTTACATACTTAACTGTAAAAATAATATATACGCCTATATTTACACAAATATATTATGTTTCTTACAATAAATCTGAACTACTGATATGAAAAACCATATCTATAAATATTTATATCAAACGCTTGTCATTAAACACATACATACATACATACTATACATACAGGCATTTTATTTATAAGTGTATGTAATTAAATGATTATTGTATTTAATTATAGGCAAAATGGATGAGGACGCCACACTGACGAACTTTAAGGTGTTGTACTTGGTGACGCAACTGTGCGGCTTGACGATGATCATTTTGGTTAGCTGTTGGGTTGGCATACATTTTGGCGGCGTTGGCGGCACCGCCAATCCCCGGCTCGAATTCAATTGGCATCCGTTATTCATGACAATCGGCCTGCTATTCTTATATGGCAATTGTAAGTAGCGTTACCCAGCCCCAGTGCTTGCGCTTGCAAAGCACAAAACAAGTGTTGTAAAACGTAAATGTAAACAGTTGGCGGTATGAGCTTTATACGCATGAACATATTTGCACGTGTGTGTGTGCGTGTGAGTGCATTGACACACACTTTCATACCTTTTATGTACAAATGTGTGCGGTGTTAGCTGATTTTGACAGTTGTGTGCAGCTTAATAGTTACATTAATCGTTTTCTTACAAAAGCTAAACATTTTTATCGAGGTTAGGTTTGATTTTCTTCGTTTATTGTCACACGAATACTTTATTGAGACTCGCTTGCTGCAAAAAATAATTTATATGACTGCCATAAGTAAGTATTGGCTTACCACTTTGAGGTGCGAGTGTTCGTACATAGGCAAGACTAAGTACAAAATTAATGAATAATATTCTTGGCATATGTACATATGTACATATGTAGGTATGTATGTATGTATATTAGTAGTCGAAAAAGTCTTTTCGTATTTTGTCAATAGTTGTCGTTGCAGTCGCTTAATATCTCCAGTGTTACCAAGTGTCATACCATATAGTGTTGGAAAGGTGAGATTTTAAGCTTCTTTTAACAAACAAGAAATATTAAATTCTGGAAATTTGAAACAAAAGTTACAGCTCTTCAAAAATGAGTGAAATTAATGAAGAAATTCGCTATATTTTGAAATTTTTGTATAAAAAATCTATCCTTCAGCGTTTTTTTTTTTGAGTTGAATACAAATCATATAAACTTTTTAGAAGCAAGTCAAAACATGTGCCAATTTATCGAACAAAATGAGGCATTGGGAAGGTAGGTAGAAGTGCAGCCTTCTCGAACATGATTAGCGCTAGATGCGTCATTTTGATATAACAGGTCAATTGAATAATACCCGGCCTGACACATAGATGGCGCTACTAAAATTAGATACATATGATAATTAGTTAGCACTAACCTTCAAAAAAGGCGCGTGTATAAATTTGACAGCTGTCGATCATTCTTCTTTATTGATCACCTGCTCACTCCAATGGATCATTTGTTTGTGAATTATATCATATTGAGTGAAGCAACTTTTGTTATTGTGAAAAAAATATATACAAAGGAGTTTCGTGTGTTGATAAAATAATGTTTTTTGAAAGGGGGAACATACAGTTAAAGCAAAAATTTGGATTGATGACTAGTTTCTGGACACTATCCCAAAAAAAGCAACCATCTAAGTTTAGACGTGGGGAAATAAGCACCGGAGACTGTGAACGCAATGGAAGCCCAAAAGAAATGGACCGACGAAAACAATAAAAAGTCAACAAAATAATTTTGCATGACCGTAAGGTGAAGTTGTGCGAGATAGCAGGCGTTCTAAAGATATCAACTGAATATGTATAGTATATCATTTTACTAAGTAATATTTAGGTACGAGGAAGCTCTGTGCAAAGTATGCGCCGCACGAGCTCACGTTTGACCAAAAAACGTCAAGTTGATGATTCGGAGTAGTGTTGGGAGATGTTCTAGCATAATAAACCGGAGTTTTTGCATCGATGTGTTGCAATGCATGAAACAAGGTTCCATTATTTTAGTCTGAAATCCAATCGAGAGCCATCCGAGTGGACTGCAAGCGATGAATCCGTTCCAAAGCGTGGAAAAACGCAACAGTCGGCTGGAAAGGTCGTCTGTATTTTGGGATGCGCCTGAAATAATTTTTTACTGAAAAACGAAGGACTCTCAACAGCGACTATTACTTAGGATGGAATCGCCGAAAAACGGACGTATTTAAAGAAAAATAAAGTGGTGATTCGCAAAGGCAATGTACCATGTCACATGCTAGTGAAAACGATGGCAAAACTCCATGAACTGAGCATCGAATTGCTTTCGCATCCACCGTACTCCAGATCTGGTTCACAGTGACGATTTCTTGTTCTCACATACTATCAAAAGAATGCTAGCTAGGAAGAGGTGATCGCCGAAGCTGAGGCCTGTTTTGAAAATGTTGGAGGGTCGTTATAATCAGTGTGTCACCCATGAAGAGAACTACTTTATTCAAAAAAACGAGTTTTGGCAAAAAAAAAATATATCTTTTCTATGGTAGTTCCGGAGTTTTCAATTGACTTGTTCCTATAAAGAGATCTTCAAGTTCTTGCTATCTCGTTTTATCAATGCATTAAAATCGTTTAGTGCCCTCTATGAAACTACAATTATTCATTATTGTTTTTGTAGAAAGCCATTCAAAGTTTCGTACCTGAATTCCAAGGGTTCTATGGTATTTCGGGTTTCTGATTGACGTTCACAGAGAAAGTGGAAAAGTGTTTCCTTATTCCCTTCAAGTTTGCAGTCACGGCAAATGTGCCTTGTATAATGTCTGTGTATACTTTTCTTGGACCTATTTTTTAAGTCCTTAGTTATTGATTTGCCATACTTAGGCCATATCTGCGTTATACTGCACTTGTTTATTGACTTCCATCTGCCCCGAGTTATTTATTCAAATTGTACATACATATATACTACAAGGTGCTTTCCAAAGTAAACAGGACTTTTTGAATCTAGCGCTCCCTGGTGGCGCAATCTATATGTCGACTGGTGCGTTAGAATCTGCTATCTCTATCGATTGTCCAGTGAGAATTTCATGACATTTCATAGATTAAGGTTGGTACGCAGCTCTCAAGTAATTGCTCAAGAAAAAAAATACATTATTTCTCAAGTAATTTTGGCAGCTGGTTACGCATTGTGAATGATCTACATTAGAAGAGCAAGAGAGAATAAACGAAGAAAACAAACTTTGTGCGTAATATGTATGTGTGTATGTATATGGTAACATAAATATTTTCATTGAGATTTAAGAAATGTTGTTGATGATTGGTAGGTTTTATACAACATTTCAAAATGGAATATACTTCATAATAATGATTTCAACTAATTTAGGATGAATTTGACGATTACTTCGAATTTCCTTCAAGAAACAATTGTTGATTTGATGTTTCTTCGCAAAACAAGGTTTGCCATATTCACATTTTACTGAAAAAAAGTATCAAAAATTGGTACTAGATTTCTTGAGAGCTGCGTACTAGCACAAGTAAATTTATCGCAGGAAAGTTTCTTGACCGTTTCTTAAGCGTTTTTTTATATGAAGTTTTTACGTTTCTTGAGAGCTGCGTACTAAGCTTAATATGTATGTGCGTATGTATATGGTAACATAAATATTTTCATTGAGATTTAAGAAATGTTGTTGATGATTGGTAGGTTTTATACAACATTTCAAAATGGAATATACTTCATAATAATGATTTCAACTAATTTAGGATGAATTTGACGATTACTTCGAATTTCCTTCAAGAAACAATTGTTGATTTGATGTTTCTTCGCAAAACAAGGTTTGCCATATTCACATTTTACTGAAAAAAAGTATCAAAAATTGGTACTAGATTTCTTGAGAGCTGCATACTAGCACAAGTAAGTTTGTCGCAGGAAAGTATCTTGACCGTTTCTTAAGCGTTTTTTTATATGAAGTTTTTACGTTTCTTGAGAGCTGCGTACTAAGCTTTAGAAGTGAAGTTATTGCGTTTTAAGCGTCAGTACGTTTATGTTATCGGTGCGAAAATGAACTTCGAACAAAGAGCCAACATTAAATTTTGTTTTAAAATTGGTAAAATTTTTACCGAAACGTTTCAATTGATAAAAAGTTCATGGCGAGAATTACCTAGAGTGCACGAGTGGTTTCAACGTTTTCATAAATGACGATCAACATGTCGGCCAATCAAAATCCCTGATCGCCGGAAATTCCATCGAAACTGTGCGTGAATTCATCAAAAATCCGCCGAAATCATCATTGAAATTCATGGAAATGGAATTGAACATCTCCAAAACATCAATTTATCGCATTTTGACCGAACATTTGGGCCTACGATAGGTGTGTGCATGGTTTGTTCCGCACAAATTGACTGACGACCAAAAATTGCTCAGAATCCAACATTCGAAGGACGATTATTTGACCAAAAATCACATTTTAACCATTAACCACTCCTTGTATTCACCTGATATGGCACCGTGCCACTTCTACCTTTTTGGAAAAATGCATTTGCTCTTGAAAGGAAAGCGTTATGCAGACGTAGAGGCCATTCAAAACGCTTGGACCGGCATACTGGCGGCCATACCGGCCAACGAGCTAAAACACTCGTTCGACATGCTTTTGGACCGTGCAAAAAGCTGTATTGAAGCAGAAAGAGACTATTTTCAATAAAATAAATTGATTTTGCCGAAAAAACCATTTGTTCTGTTTTTTTTAAAGTCCTGTTTACTTTGGAACGGACCTTGTATAAAGGCTCTTCCTTGATCGTACTCAGCATGGTATTTTCTATGTCTTGAATTCGAGAGGCTGACTTTCCGTTGACCGGAAACCCAGTTTAGGGACAAGTGGAGTTGAGCTGCCTGTGAGCTTAAAGCTTTCCTAAAATTGTTGACTACGATGGAAGTAATCTTTGATGACCACAAGGCAGCAGTGCCGCCTGTGTATATGATTCCCAAATATTATATTCAATAGAGCTTCCTTTATGCCTAGTACTGCCAACCTTGAAAGGATAGTCTGATTTATTTAAGTTTGTTACGAACTGGTTTAGAGTATCGCCATGTCCATAACTGTTGTTGTTGTTGTAGCGGCAGAAAACGTTCCTGAAGTAATTTCAAGGAATGGTGTAGAGTTGGTTGTTATTGTTGTAGCGACAGAATTCTGCTGAGTTCACAGTCCTTGACCGGATAAAGAATCCGGATCCGTTCCGGTTACTTAGACCCGACTGTTGTGGGAACGGATGACCATAACTCTTTAGATTCGGTTTTTTAATAATTCTCCCCAAAGAGATCTTAGTTTAAGCCTTCTTTTTAAAATTAGACGGATGAGGACCAAATACAATATTTTAGGATAAACATTGAATACCTTACGATTTTATGCTATATTTCTTTCAGACTCCAACATATTACAAAAAAAAAAAAATAATTACTTTGGCATTTGAAGGTATTACTTAGCTGTTATGTACATATTTCTAAGCAATATCTCATTTTTTTACATAATTTCCACTAATTCAACGCTTTCGTCCACTTCACAGCCATACTCGTCTATCGTGGCTTCCGCAATGTGCGCAAGAAGACCCTCAAGTGGACACATGCCGGCATTCATTTGACAGCCTTCGTATTGACCGTCATTGCACTGATCACCGTCTTCGATTCGCACAACTTGGCCAATCCACCAACACCGAACATGTACTCGTTGCACTCGTGGGTGGGTATGGGCGCTGTCATCGTCTTCGGCTTGCAATATGTGGCCGGATTTACAGCTTATCTCGCACCCGGCTGGCGGCAGGCACTCAAGGTCGCCTACATGCCATTGCACATATACTTCGGACTCTTCGGCTTCGTCTTGGCCATAGCAAGCGCACTCATGGGCATCACCGAGAAGGCTATATTCGCTATGTGAGTATTTTTTCGACAGTTACACCGGTTTTGTTTTTGCTTTTTTGGTTGATTAGTAATGAAATGCAATTCTGTTTACAGTTCCGATTACTCATCGTTCTCGAGTGCTGGCGTCATGGGCAACTGTTTGGGCGTGGTCTATGTGATTTTCGGCGCTTTGGTGGTCTATCTGGTTACTGAGGGTTCCTATAAGCGCAAACCATTGCCGGAGGACGCTGTGCTCCTCACGGGTGCTAATGAATAAATACATGCATATATGTATGTATGTGTGTGGACAAGCAGCTGATTTGTTTGTGTAAAGCTGTGCAGTGAAATAGTCGCGAAGTTGAAACTCTATGTTCTTACTTTCCATTAATTTTACTATGTTTTGAAGCAGTTATGTAGCGGTTTATGTATGTAGAATATGCTATTTGCCAAGACAACGATGCAAATCGCGAATTCGCGGAGCGAGGGGGGCGACAAATGCATACAAACATGCATATATAGAAATATTATATAAATCAGCTTCATATATACATATATAAGCAAACGCACATTTATACGCAAGCATTTGCACAAATACAACAACTTTATGCTTGTGTGTAGGTATGTGTGCCGTCACATTACGGTGCTTATTTTAATTTGCGTACTTTTTGGTGCTTATTTTAAGTATTTTGTTTTTTTGTCTTTAAAGTTTTTCTGTTTTACCTAAATATTTATAAATATATTTATATATACACATTTACATACCATAGCTACTTACTAACTTATACATATATATATATATATACATACAAACCATTTATATGTATACGTGAACTATATGTATTTTGAATGGCTTGGGGAGGCCGAAAAAGCACAAAATCTGTGGTGCTTTTGACAACTTTTACACAAATGCTTTATATAATGACCGCAATAAATACATACATACATACAAATAAATAAAGTTATAATGTTTGAAAAAAAAATCTATAATTTAAAATTAAATATTTTATTGCAACAAATATATTTTAAAATTGATTTTTTTACTATATTCATATATCTTTACTATACTTAGTACATGCGTACTTACAAATACCAGTTTCTACAAATACATACATACATATGTATATAGGAAAATATACAAATATGAGTGTGTACAAATATTTAAACAGATGAAAAGACAAATATCCATAAGTGTTGTTGGATGTATTCATGAATTTATCTGTATGTATACAAATATTAAAATATAAATAAATGAATAAACAATTATTTAAAGCAGAGACAAAGTGCAATGAATTACAAGAAGAAAGGAAGGAAGGAGTGTGTGGAAGCAACTGATCAAATTTGAACCGGACTGACGAAAAAAAAAAAATAAAAAAAAAATAAAAAAAAATAAAAAAAAAAATAATAAAAAAAATAAAAAAATAAAAAAAAATAAAAAAAAAAATAAAAAAAAAAAAAAAAAAAAAAAAAAAAAAAAAAAAAAAAAAAAAAAAATAAAAAAAAAATAAAATTAAAAAAAAAAAAAAAAAAAAAAAAAAAAAAATAAAAAAAAAAAAAAAAAATAAAAAAAAATAAAAAAAAAAAAATAAATTAAAATTTTTTAGTTATTTAAAAAAAAATCTTTACTAACGCGTTCATAATAGGCTTCTTTTGAGCTCATTTTTCACACACCTGTTTTAAGCATCGGTTGGAATGATTGTCAGTTCTTTCAGCGAATGACTTTTAAAGCACACAATGAACTTATGGCGCGCTCCCCGAAGTGAAGTTTTAAATTATAAAAAAAAAAAATGGATGAGCCTCACCCTGATTTTTACGATTTTTACGTGGTTTTTTGTTTTCGTCGCATTTTTGTTTACTAGTAATTTTGCGGTTGATGTGTCCAGTTTTCAAAAATCACTTTGGTGCGCCTTCTACTTAACGTTATTTTAGCAAAATATTTGGGTTTCTTGGTACGAATTCATAGCAAATGATTATCTGCCAGCCTCACCAAATACATAGAAACACCTTCCTGACCGTCAATCCTGGTTTGGCCATCATTTACGTCGGCTCACCGCGATTCAACCATAACCGTTTCCGTTTGACATCTTAAATAAGCATAATCGTCGTACCCAACAACGACTCTTATCAGACAACAGTCCCGAAATAAAGACAAACACCTTGTTCGATTAGTCGATCGAATATCTAAGATGGTATCCAGGAACATTTATAATCGCATAAAAAGATCTTTATCTTAATAATGATCGATCAGTTTATATGGCAGCTATATGCCGTAGTAGTCTGATCGGAAAAATATCTTCGTAGATTGTAGTGTTGCTTTGAACAATAATTGACCCTTTTGTTTACTTTTTATAAAGTCAATGACCCATTTTTTATATTATGAAGTCACTGAACCCTTTGTATACATTTTTCCGAGGCTGATGACCCCTTTGTTTACATTTTATGAGGTCATTGAAGCTTTTATTTATATTTAGCCATGTCAACAACCTTTGTTTACATTTAGCCAAGACAACAACTTTCGCTTAAATATGCGGTCAGTGACCCATTTGTTTACATTTAGCCAAGTCCACAACCTTTGCTTACGTTTAGGGGTCACTGACCCTTTAGTTTACATTTCCGAGGTTAACCCTTCAAAGTCAGCTGGAAAGTCGGAGACCACTATACAGGATACATTGGGGCAGAGGGCCTTATTGGTGTACTCGAGAACGTATTTTTAAGAAATTTTAAGATAAAAAATCAGCTTAAGCACTGGAGTCCACATCTTCGGTAAAATTGGGGGCTTAAATAGTTCTGATCCGATTTTGACAACTATTAAACTTGAGATGGCATACCTTAAAGACACAGTTTGTGCAAAGTTTAATACCGATATAATATATATATATTATAATTTATTATATTATAATCATTTATTATATTATAATCATTTGAGTTTGATTTTTATAGTGAAAAAGAATTGAATCAAACGTTAGTTAAAGTTGCGTTATATAGGAAGTGGGCGTGGGTTTTGTCCGACAGAGAGTCTCTCTGGAGCAATATGTTGCAAGAGTTTAAAAATTATTTGGTTTTTACTATTAAATATAATTTATTGACTAGTCACATTCTAAAACAAAAGAATACTTATACTTAATACTTCAAGTACACACATAACAAAATAACTTAAAACTATTTTCGACATCCTTAAATCTAGCAGCTGACACTTTCGTAATCCAAATTACTCGTAGTCTCCTCGTCCACATCGTTCTCCTCCCGAATCTTTACGAAGTGCAGCGACTCATCGACATTAACAAAATATGTAGGGATATGACCACGCCCCTTAACGAAGGTCAGCCCACGATACGTGCACTTAACGTTATACGATTCCAATATTTTGGCGGTATTCTGTGTGACTTGTATGGCACCGGCTATGCCGGTTGAGTCCATACGCGAGGCCATATTCACTGCATTGCCCCAGATGTCGTAATGCGGTTTGTAAGAACCCACCACGCCAGCCATAACGGGACCATTGGAGATGCCTTTCAGCGGTAAAAAAAAAGTAACAGTACTCTGGTGTTATATATTTTTTTGATGGCAAAATCGTATCTCCTTACCAATACGCAAAGCGCCGCAGTCCTCATCATCAGCTTCGCACTGCAGGTTCTCGATGTTGAAGCACTTCATTGTGCGCATCAGCTCCAAAGCAAACTGCAGCATTACAAAGACCACATCGTTATAATCCTCCGATTTGTAAGCCTTCTTGTTATGGCCCTCATATTCCTGCAGTCTTATGGACTGAACGTCGGCGTGTCTGCTGGTTGTGGGCTGATCATCATCGCCAATCTGTGCTTCTTCATCGATATCAAGCTGCCGACTTGCTATATTTAAATATATATATTTTGTATAAAAAAACTTTCAGAATTCGGCGGTCCAATTGCTTACAATAATGACTCCTGCGTCCATTGGGCAGTAATGAGGAGCTGCGGTAGGCTGTCTGCGTTTTCCGGTGCTCCGAACGTTTAGGATCCAAGCCACAAGCTGCCATATAAGTCCAGCCCGCGACTTTGATCTTTTCCACCTTCCTCTTTCCTGTGTAAGTGCTCAGCTAAAAAGATACTATTGTCAGCTCTATGCTGTCGAACTTGAGTTCAAGGATGGATTGATTCTTGATAACTTGCTATCATTGGATTTTGGTGAATTCTTTGATGTCTTGATATGAACGAATATAAGAAGTGTCCATCGATTTCTAAACCATCTATCAGTGCTTCGTTAAGTGTCTCAGGATACCTTGATATGCACTACATTTGGATAGTAAATCGAGTTGATAGTGAATCTAGTACACATTGCATCAGGTGGTCTTATGTTTTCCTCATAATTCACTTGTATAAGACAAACCAATGGGGATGCAAGACCTTGCGATTTCAACACTTTTTCCCAAAGTCTCAAAGTTTAGAAACATTCACTATATTCTTTGAGATTTCATTGCCTTTGGCGGCATTGCTCTTTGAAGCCGCACGAGCTTTTACAAGAACTTCGAAATTGTATTTTACTCCCAACGTTTCGAAAGGTTAGGGAGAAATTTAAGAATTCACGAAAGGCCTGATTTTACATTTTTAAAGGTGCTGGACCTGAATATTGCTTCAGAGTGTCGGAATCTAAGCCAACCTAACGTTTGAAGTGGAAGGAATTATGTACCTTGACCTAGAATTTCGTTTGGTTTGGTTGTTCCATTGGGGGCTACCTTGTTATTAAAAATCTAATAAAAACCTTTTCTATGGAATATTTAAATCTAAGGTACTCGCTTTACTCCTCGTATAAGTCTAGAGTAAATAGATCAATTTTTGAACTTGCAAAGAGACGGCTCCAACACAGAATAATTCTTAACAACGGGTGCTACTTCAGTCTGATTAGGAAATTAAGAAGTAAATTCCTCTCTCGATGAACAAAGACCAATTTCCAAAAGTCACTCATCATCCCCGTCCTGAAATATGGTGCAGAAGCATGGACGATGACAACATCTGATGAGTCGACGTTACTAGTCTCCGAAAGAACGGTTCTGCGGAAGATTTATGGTCCTTTGCACATTGGTAACGGTGAATACCGCAGTCGATGGAACGATGAGCTGTTCGAGATTTACGACGACATTAACATGGTACAGCGAACTTGTTGTCTGTATGAATGAAAACATGTCAGCAGTAACCGCCAGGAGAAGCAGAGGAAGAGGAAGACCTCCACTCCGTTGGAAAGACCAGGTGGAGTAGGAGCTATCTACAATTGGAATCTCCAATTGGCGCCAAACAGTGAAAAGAAAGAACGACCGGCACGCTTTGACGGGGTCGGATTATCAGGTAGAGGTATCAGATGTGTAGGGTTTACCGGACATATAAAGAAGTGGTTAGAGTCATGGGAGAACTCGTTGCATTCTGAACATATATTTGGAATGTTGGAGTCTATTCTGGATTATTAGGAGTTTAACCTGCTACAGTATCACTCTCGATTTTTGCGGTGGTTCTCGTGGTTTGACTCCTAGTACGCTATTCACTGAGAGGGAGTCGGTGAGGAGACGGTTCCACTTCAAGCAGGCGTCTGTAGGGATGGAAAACACTCCAGCAGAAACTGCATTATGCGCCTTAACTGGAATTGGAGACATCAAGGGGCATCCCGTTATAGTCCGGAGTGCAGTGTTCTGGCATGTCTGCAGCTTCCTCACCGGCCGATTCTCTGTATTTTCCTCATGTGCTGCCGGTTAGCGACTTGAGGATTTTGTTGCTGCTCTATACTTCGGCAATAATGGTGGTCGTATGAGAAGTGAAGGAACACAATCAAAATTTTATATTTTTCTTCATTAAAGGCAAAAACGTAACCAAGTGGCTGAAAATATGAATATGTTTTATGCTTCTGATACTCTGTAAGTCAATCAAGTGCAATTTTGGTTTCGAAAATTCTGTTCCGGTAATCGCTATAAAATAATTGAAATCGTCGAGTCGAGTCGTCAAGTACAGATTTAAATTTTCAACTGCGAATTGCTGCTGTATCGCAACAATATCTGAAGCGGTGTGTTACGGCGTTCAAATGCGAGTTTCTTACGGCAACGTCAAGCTTAAACGGCCGTGCTTGAATTACGGTGAGCCGGCCCAAAACGGTACTCAGACAGGACTGACGGTTAGGTAGAGCTTTCTGTACGTTTGATGAGATTGGCTGGAAATCATTTACGATGAACCAACCCCGGCCAAGCTCTTAATTCTGACCTGTACCATCAACAACTGGACCGTCTGTAGCAATCAACCAGAAGTGGCCAGATTTGGTCAATAGAAGAGGAATTGTGTTCCGCCAGGACAACGAAAGGTAACATATATCGATAGTTACCCAGTAGCTCTGGGAGCTTGGTTGGAATGTTTTTATGCTTCCACTTTAGTTTGAACCTGTCATCAAGCGATTACGAACTGTTTCTGTCTATGTAAAATGAGCGTTCTGGTGAAAAGTTTGCCTCAAGAGAAGATGGTGAAAACCGAGGGTTTCAGTGAGAGTGACATAATGAAATTACCTTCAAAATAGCAACAAGTTATCGAACAAAACGTTGATCGAAATCGGATATTTCTAAGTATGCTTCAATTTAGTGAAAATAATGGGTTTCCATTTACTAGACCTTATATGTGGGTATACTACTTTCAAAGTTGTTTCAGAGAATTAAAAATTGTGATTATTTTCTTAAAGTAAGTTCTTAATTTTTCATGCCGTGAGTACTCTCATTACAATATTATCTCCTGAACTTTAGATTTTTTTTCAATTGAGACCAAGATTAACCTATGCCATCAAAGATTGCAAAGATTTTAGATTTCTATGTTACAAGATATGAGCCTAACATCACGATAGCAATAATTCTCTACTACATACTTAAGTACATACATAAGACTTACTAACTCGCATGCAGTAGTACATAAAATCACTTACCACTTCATCGAAATCACAAATAATCTCATTTAAAACTCGTATGCCGACTTGTTCGGTGTCGTAATTTCGTATTGTGGCAAACATAACGGCAACATTATCATATTCCTCGTAGTAAAGTTCATTCGTCATTTGACGCGACATGTAAATATCGGCTAGAAAGAGAGATTGTTAGGTTATGTGTTGTTTTAAAATTATTATTTTGTAATTTAGCAACTTGGATAAGATTATAGAACATGTTTGTGTAATATTTTCAGCCTAAGATTTATATTAAGTCGGAAAATATTACGCCGACGAGTGCTTTTCTTTGTTTATACCCCCACTCTCACACTACTCTCCCACTCACCGACATGTGATGGCAGTATATTATTGATGAGAATGGAAATGGTTTCGTTTGTGAATTTGGCATCGTCCTGTTTCTTGAGCAATTGACGTTTCCAGCTAAAATTAAAGGAAAATATAGATTAAAAATATTTTTAAAAAATCTATAGCACCCACTTATAGTCCACTTTCGCAATGAATTCCGTTTGTCTGTCCATCAAATGGAATATGCCCACCGAAATGCACATCACAAATATATGCGAATACTCCGGATAAAGTGTATCATTCGTGCTCAGACTTTGGCCATAAACGTAGCTATACGACAAGGTTACAACGATGGTATAGAAGACCAACGTCACAATGCCGACACTCGCCTTGAGGACGAATGGAATGCGCGTGAAGAGGAAGGTGATGCAAATGCTGAGCATAAAGCACTCGGTGACGGCCTGTGGTTAGAGAGAGAGCATCATTATTATAGACATTTGAAAGTGTTGCATATTAATTGTTGCAGCTGGAACTTAAACGCACCCAAGCATTGAAGCAGGTAGTCTCATTTCTTGTTGTGCCCAAAATAGCTTCGCCCACAGCAGCACTCTTATTGCAGTCTAACTGAAAATAAAGTGTGTTAGTATTAGATTAAAAAAAAATCTATATAATTTCTGTTTTATTTCCACGTCACAATGCTTAATACCTACCAATTGCAAGAGGATGCCGGTTGAATGCAGTATAATCACCACCAAGTAGATGCAGCTGCGCACCAGCATATTGCTTTGTATGCCATCGGAGAGTTTGTAGAGCCATTTGCTGAACCTTTGCTTTGGCCTTGATAATTCCGTTTCACTAATAAACATTATCCAGAGTTTTTTGTACCAAACCAAAGCCAGCAGCAGCAGCATTAAGACATTGCCAACCGACACCAGCACCCAAAAGGCTTCTGTGGGTCTGCAAGAATATTATTTAAATGCCGACTTGGGTCCGAAAGTTATTCGCTTGTGTTTTACTTACGTTGAGTTGACGGCTTGCATGACGATGGCGCACACGAGCGTTATATAAGAAACCAGCACACTGTACTTGAGCATAAAATCCGGCTGCTTCATGAACATCAGCTCCCAGCGCCAATCTTTGAAGAACAAACAGATTGAGGTTATATTGCTGCGAAATATTTGCCCCTCCATTTCGTCTTGCGTTAAACGTTTTTCGTGGCCAAAGCATAGTTTGGAGACCCTGGCAAAAAATTTAATAATTTTGCATTGTTATTAAAGTTAATATAAAAAAAAATGTATAGTAAAATAAATGTATTTGTACTCGATCTGATCAAATTTGACTCCGACTAGTCCATTTGAACTGCGCGTGTAAACTGATTCGATAAGAAATTTTTCCGACGCGAAAAGTTTGTCTGTCAATTTTTACTATGGATAAATGTTCACGCAAGTGAGGAAAGTTTTCTGAGTGCCATTCACTTGGGAGCGGGCAAAAACGATTGTTTTACATATGGCTCAAGCAGCTCACGACTTCTGGTTTTAGACCAAGTATTGTCTCAGTAGTCAATCATCATCCGGTTGAAGGCGAGCTAAAGTGAGAAGGCCACAAAAAGGAGACCCCACAATCTGCGCCAACCACTGTTGGATAACGACCACGACTTCGAAACTATGACTGTCGACAGTGAGGTCGGAGCGAAGTCGCGATTGCGACGATTATCTTTTTCTCATCTTTCTGTGGTGTACCATATAACATTTTTCGGCCAAGCTTATATGAGAGATGCTCCAGAAGGTTAAAGTTGGAACTTCGTTTAAAGACTCGAATTTCTTGGTATTAGGAGTTTTGTGAATGACATTAACCTAACCTAATAGGAAACTAATAAATTTTGTTGATTAGAAGGTTGGAAGGACTACTCTGAGCACAACTGATACTGAGTACTCCTTAGTTTTAGAGTGTCGTTTGAGCTCTATGTATTTAAAAATTCTCTCTCTAAATTTCAACTGAATCCGTCAGCTATAAAAAAGTATAGCATCACAACAAAACCTCTAATTCGAATATGCTCGCCTGTTATATACTCAAATTCGCTAATTTCATTGACAATTCCAAAGCCATAAATTATTGAGGATACACGGCGTATAAGTAACAATAAATAAAACTGTCTTCAAAATCAAAAATCTTACTGTATGCGTCCAATAGGCATTTTATCCACCTCACGACTCATCTCCAATGTGGCTTGATTGCGGATTTGATTATATTGACTTATGCTGTTTTGCATGAAATTCGTCGATACTTCATATCTTGGGTCCTATATTAAAAATGTATTAAAAAAAAAACCAAACAAAGAGTCACAAACTAAAAATAAATATCTAGCAATTTTTTATCAAAACCTACCGCTGCCGGTTTGGGCTCCAGATTTTTACGCAGCGACGAGGGTGGACGTCGCATCGTAATGAATGATGTTACCTGAAACACACACACACACAAATTACTACAACACATTTGCAAAAAAATTAATGACTTCACCACAACACAAAATCAAAATCCAAGCATACTAACTCGCGAAGACGGCGGCTTTATAAGAAACGAATGAATGTCGTATTTACGCAGCACCGGATCGTCACGCGCCTTCGCCGTGCCCTCCTCGTAAATGAACTCGCCATCGAGTTGTTGTAATGTTTGGCCACTAACATGCACGCGTCCAGCTTCGCCTGTGGACTCCAAACGATTGGCTATATCCACATCTTTGGACCAGATATCGAATTGCCATTTATTGGCGCCGATCACGCCCGAGAGTATATTGCCCGAATGCACGCCGATACGCATATCAATATCCAACTTGCGCTTCGATCTACGAGTTAGAGGTGAGAATTTGAGTCACAAACAAGCATGTGGTCACATTCACATTTTTGAACAATTACCGCACATCACGTATATCCTTGATCATGCGCAGGCCGAGATATACACAGGATCTGGCGTGATATTCGTTTGGTAACGGTACGCCCGCAACGCAGTAATAACAGTCGCCCAAGAACTTAATGCGCAGCACATCGTATTCCTGTAAAAGAGATTTTTGGATTTCAAGATATTTGAAGAAGCATCGTGTGTGTTTCTTGCTTTACCTGTGATGCTGTGTCGAACTTGACGAATAAATCGTGCAACGTCTCCACTAAGGTCTTCACATCCAACGTCGTCGTTAAGTAAGTGTAGTTGACAACGTCCGCATATAAAATCGAGACATCATCATGTGGTTCAATAAAGAGTTTTCTGTGATAAATTTAAAGTGGAAAGAAGTTGAATTGAAGAGAGTATATTTGAATTATTTAACAAAAAAAAAATAATATTTATTTATTATTTTAAGGAAACAAAGAAGTTTAAAAAATATCCTTGAATGGCACCTACATATATACCATAATAGTCCTACAACCCGAAGGAAAACGACTTCCGCATACGCACAACAATTACAAAGTGGCTTAAGCTGTCCAAACAGAGAGATTCCAAATATTTTGACCGCCGATGGGAACATGCGGACAGCCACGAACCACTCTGATCTCCACACTCCTATTCATGCCAACGGGAGAGGCATATATAATGCACTAAGGTCCACTCCAACCATGGCACTTAACGCCATCTTGCACATAGTGCAAGTAGACATCGTCGGAAGGTGTACGGCTCCGAAAGTGGCTATCAGACTCCAAGAATATGTGTTCATAAAAGAACACGTATCTGAACACTCGGATATCCTCACACACTTTGACTTCATACCGGATCACTTAGCTCATGGAGTCGCCAAACCGAACTCTAGCGGCTCGTTTTCTGCCCATATACCGACAATGGAGCTGTGGTTGGGAAGAAGCCGTTGGAGGAGAGGGACAGTGAGCTTCTTTGTGGATGGGTCAAAGGTTGGTGGAAGTGTTTACTGTCAGGAGATCCCTATCAACTCCAGCTTCAGACTTCCTGATTATTGCAGTGTCTTCAAAAGACCACCATCAGTAGTTATGCTGTCGCAAAAGCACTTTGGCTTAAGGCCGATCGCAAAACATCTCTTTGCCCTCAGTAAGGCTAGCCTCTCCCTAGTTGTGTGGGCTTTAACAGGCCATTGCCCTATTGGTGTCCATGTTGTAAGGCTTGAAATCTTACCAGACACTATTTGCAGAAGCTGTATGGAAGAAGATCAACTCCACACATTCATTTCTTAAATTCAAAATTACGTGGCTGAATTTTAGTATAACAACAACAGAACGAAGAATAAGCTCGCTTTTGAATAACAGTCTTTAGCCTAAGACAAAGAATGCTTTAGAAATTCGAAAAAATTACGTCTTTTAAACTTATATTAAATCTTTTTATATAATTTCTCTATATACATACATAAATATTTGTAAATACTTACTCTGTATCCATTTGCCGCCATAGAGGAGTCGGTGTAGAACTGAAAATATGACATTTAGTGAGACAACAGTTTTAAAGTTTTTGAAAAATACGGTGCTATAAAAATTTTTAAACCATCTTAGCATAACTAGGCCCTAACACATGGTTCGACCGAAAAATACATAAAATTGGATAATAACCGCGTCCGTCTCCCACCTAACCTTTTTTGGGGAATTTAAACTTTTTTCTTTCGAATGATAATAAACATTCCCCATTAAATTTGAAGTTTCTGTGTTTTTTCTTTAAGAAAGTATCGTTTATATGATGCCTAAAGGCTAGAAAGCGGCTTTGAGGTGTGTCTTCTCTGGTATAAATATTTCGGAATCGGACCATATCTTTCGAAATCGGGTCTATAGATCCCCTAAGTTCGCATGCATATCGTAGAAGCAAGGTCAAGACCCTTGGATCTATCTACGTGAGATCACCTGCAAGCTCCTGGAATTGTGTAAAGTGCTGGACCATATGTGATATAGGAGAGGTCACAATAGATCATAGGTCGCAGTACAAAACCTCAATTATTTTCAATATATCTAACTCCATATATGTACATATGTACCTTACATAAACATTTTCGAACTACCGCTTGACTTTAAACCGTAGATATTGGTCAATATGTTGGTAGCCTTATTGAAATTTAGACAGCGTCTTGCCATAATACACAGTCGTCCTTGTGCGGCAAGTGGTTATATACCACCCCCAGCTCTCAATATCGTTAAATCTGTGAGGTATCTTATTGAAACTCTGAGACCATCTTTTTCTGGTAATAATAATACGTGGTCTCTTAAATGGATGAAATCGTTATGAAACTGCCCTTAGCCCCGATATACTTAATACAGCGATTTCAGACTTTCCAGTTGACTTAAAAGAGTCTATACGTGGCTTCGGTCCTTCTAACAACATAAAATGTTCGGTTACATTCGAAATTAGCCCCGCCTTACTTGTTTTTACTTGCAATTGAATACTTACCTTACGCCATCGTGCGTGGATCGTCGATTTTTCTTGCTTTCCTTCAAATGTTCAATACGCATTTTCACATCCTCTTCGATTTTATTAGCAATCTGCGCTGGGATTATGCTCAAAAGTAGACTTTTCTGCAATTACACGCATTAGTATACAATTCACAAGATTACTGCGTGGCACGCACCTCCTGATCACGCGCAGCACGCAGCACCAAAGTCTCCTCGACACATTGACGTTTATCGAGAAATGTTGTACGAATGGCCACCTCACGCGTCAGCCGAAAGAACAAGCCGAGCAAATTCACACAAGCCATAAATATAGCTTCGGAAACGATCTTCGGCACATCCATTTCACGCGAGCCATCCAAACGACGACGATAAGTGACGAATAAGAATAGTATCATATAGCAAAAGGAAACAGACACGCCCAGCACGAAGGCGTGCACATCTTCGGTGATTGGCATGAAAATGTAAGTGGCGTAGATGATGAAACTGTAGTAGGTGGGCACGATGATGCTGTAGTCCTTCACGGCGCGGTAGATCGGTATCGAGATATCTGCGATGAATAAAAAGAGGAAGAAGAAAAATAGGTTTCAAACTTGTTTTGTAGCTGCGACGCTCTTACCCATTATGACGAGCGTGGAAATCGCTAACCATATCGAGCTGAACGTCAACCATTCGTAGCGTTTGTTGAGTGTCAGGCGAAAATTAAATAGCAACACAATCAGTATGATCAAAGTGCAGCCCATATAAATGCCGATATCCAAATAGATGTCGCGGTTCTCCTAAAATTACGACCGTTAGTATAATATAAAATTTTAAAAATGCTTTTATACTCAAAACATACATACATTTTTGGGAAACGTGATTATAATCAGCAAGGAATGCACGATCGCTATAAGTATTAGTATGAATATGAACAATCCGAGGTGACTTAAACGCAACCGATTCATATACGACATATAGTACTGCTCCAGTTCGAGATTGCGGCATTTCCGCTAGAAGTATTAAACAAGTTTATATAGTATATGACATATATTTTTTGGTTGTTGCTGCACACTTTGTTGTTACCTTCAAGTAGCCCAGCTCCCATTGTTTTTGGTTAACCAACTTTGTTTGGTGACCCTCATCGTGATCTGGCGTGGCTTCGGTTGAGGATTCTAAAAACGCATTCATTTTTGTTGTTCGTTGCGCTTAGTGACTTTTAAGCTGTCTAACCTGTTCAAAATAATAAGAAGTTTAGGAATATATTTATGCCCAGAATAGGGTATTTAAAAGGATTTTTATTTAATTTTCTCAATAGACCCTGAACAGGCTTTATTAAATTTGCCTCGAAGTTTGTAATACCCAGATGGATATGTCAAAGACCCTCTATAATACTTGTTATATATATGTAAATGATCAGCCTGGCATGCTTATCCGATTTAGCTCATCCGTCTGTCTCTTTCTCTCTGGATATACGCGAGTCCCTCAGTTTTTGAGATCTCGGCCTGACATTTTTTCCATGTCCTTTTTTCTTCAATAATCTTCACGAAATTTGGCATGGATGAATATCCGAGCCATCAATATCTCCGAACAAATTGTTCAGGTCTGACCACTATAGCATTAGCTGCTAAAGGAACTGATAGGTTAAAATGAATATAAAAGTCTTTTTATACCCCTTTATGTTGTAAGAAATGAATCTGTGTAGGGTATTATACGAGGATTGTTTTTTTTTATATTTTGGAATTAGATAAGATTAGGTAAGTAAGTGAGGATTGCACCGCGACCTAGGGTCTATTGTGCCTTCTCCTAAGTCACAACATCTCAACTAGCCACAGAAAATTTATAAATTACAATATAAAGACTGATGTGCAGTCGATTAGGCAGGTGTTTCCCATTTGGAAACACGGAATTCCAAAGAAGCTAGGTACATGTTAAATAAGTGCTGTGTAGTCGTTAGCAATGTTCTGGTGTTTCAGGAAGCGACAACCGTAGACTGAGTTTTTCACACAAGAAGCTAGGTATGTTACATATTTAAACCTTTTAATGGTCAGTTTTAAGGTTCTCACCACCCATTAGCAACTTGGCATGGCGCATGCCTAGGAGTTGTTGCCAATCCTTCTCCCTACCCACTGCTTCATCATTCAAAGCAGCTTCTTTGTGGTGTGTGGACCAACCCGCAATGAAAGATTCCGGTTCTACCATGCTGGTAAATGCTGCGGAGCGGGCCAGTTCATTCCTGGCTATACTTTTGTGATCTGGTATTTCGCCACTTAGCTCCTTTATTCGTTGGGAAGAGATTACCTTGCCTCTGACAAAACCTTGTGCTGCCATTTGGAGCAGAGTGTATTTGGCGACTTGACCGATTACCAGGTGTAGTAGGGTGAGTTCCAGCTAGGCTTCAACTACCGCCGTCGGACACTTGACACCCGGCACACAGACACAGGCCAGTCGTTGTATCTTCGATAGTTGAAGTTCTACCAACGTCTGCGATTCTTTCGGAGCCAAAGCCACCGCTCCATGTGTGATAATTGGTCGGTACAGTGTTCAACCATCTGACAATCCTTGGCTTGCATTCCCAGGATCTACCAGCAAGCCGATTGCACACCATCAGTGCCTTCGAAGCTTTGACTATGGTCAGATCAACATGCTGCTTCCACCGCAGAAAGGAAATCCAGCGTCAGAGAGAGATACTTATCCCTATTAGTCATCTATATTCCTATGGCCAGGCAGAGACCTGTGTCTCGTAAACGAGACGATGGTTGTCTTCAAGAGGTTGATGGTTAGTCCAACACTCCTGCACCATCTTGGCTAGGTCTAGTCCCCTTTATACAATATCGCAGAGAGTGTCTTCAAAATTTCCTTCACTGTCGTCCGCATATCCTTGGCAGCGGATTCCATTGTTAGTTAGCAACACAAGTAATTCATCAACGACGAGGCTCCACAACATGGGGTATAGCACTCTTCCCTATGGGCAGCCCCTTAAAGTGCCGAGGAATTGGTTATTGTTTTTCAAAATATTCTCCATTAATCTCCATATACTTTTGGATGTGCTTAAACCAATTCTCGAAGCGCTTTTGCCACTCTGATTGAGGTGTTTCCAAAAAAATCGCATTAAAGCGTTTAAAAGCTTTAAAAAAAGGTGATCTATTAGTTTATTTTTACGAATGGGCATAAATATAAGTCATTCGGTGTCAAAGTCAGCGCTATAGGGCGGATGACTCAACCAATACAAATACAAGTATTTAGAGTGCTCAAAAATTCAATTATTTCAGGCGCTGTGTGAGAGCTCGCATTGCTGTGGTGAAGAGAGATCCGTCTTCGGCGGTTGGTTTTCCTGATTTCTTGAAAGACAATTGGTAAAGAAACGATTGTGTACCACTCAAAATTTTCTTTTCTCCGTTGTTCTAATAGTAAGGTTGCAATATATTTAGTAGTTCCAAAAAACACGCCAATATTTGCTTGGAATTGAAAGGGAAGAACGACTTGCGCGCTATTGTAAACTTGGCTATAACCACGTAAGCGGTGTCTACTCCAATAAAAAAGAACATTTCTCGAAACCAATAGGCACGAGCTTTTTTTGGGCGATCAATAAATCGTGAAACATTTTTTTTACAGTCAAATGACCACGCAATATTGAATGTATGCTGGTCAATCTGGTATGCTCAATCTCACGATAGGTTACATGACAATCTTGTAAGGGTTACTAAATCCCGAAATATAAAAGGCAATCTACGGAGCTCCGATGCAGCCGAAGTATGAAGATAAAATTTTTTCTCATTTTAAGTAAACATGTAACAATGGCTCTTATTAAAATGCCATATATTTATATTGAAAATCACTAAAAGTGCGTTAACGGACTAACAAAACACGTCAGAAACACTAAATTTTACGAAAGAGTGCCAAAATAAAATGGGCGTGGCATCGCCCACTTATGTATTAATCTGATATAATATTTTCTTAACACCTTGATGACATGGAAATATTCCATTTTAACGCTATTTAAAGAATCCATTAGGAAGCAATTGTAATAAAACTTTACACAAATACAAATTTGAAAAATATGTAAATGACGGATAATGATATCACTTTATGATGCGAGAGGACACCCGAACTTAGTCGTTATTATAGAAATGACAAATATTGAATGTATGCTGGTCAATCCGATTGCTCAATCTCACATAGGACAGAAAAATCTTGTATGCTAAATCCCGCAAATTGCAGCCGAAGTATGAAGATAAAATTTTTTCTCATTTTAAGCAAACATACATATGTATATCAATGGCTCTTAGTTAAAATGCCACCTAAGTCTACTTAAGTGGAGTGTGAATAATATGTATTAACCTGATTAACTTATTTGGAATTCCATCTTCTAAAGAATACCAATTGTAATAAAGGAGGCATAAGGATAAGAGGACCTAAGTCGTTATTAAAAATCAAAATCTCGATTTCTGCTTCAAACGACAGAAAAATTATTAGGAAATAGCTACAAATATTTAATAAATTGTTTCAAAAATATTTAGCCTAACATTGAAGGAACATTCTTTGAATAAAAGAATGGCTTAATCTTCAGCATAATTTCCATGAAATGTAATACTTTGCTGTAACGATTCGCCAATCTTTCTATGCCAGTTCAAAAGTGAAGTTTCGAGGCTTTTAAAATTAACGTTTGTATCCATCTTGACCACGTCATTTGAATGAACTTTACCAACACACCCATCATAATGTCATAATTTTGCGATAGTTTCTGGCGTAATTGACACTCCGTGGCCTGCCCCAACGGGGTGCACCAGTTGTGTTGCGAAATTCCGACAACCAGTATGTGATCGGTGAAAATGTTTGAATAAATTGTCCATAACACTTATGACCTAACTTTATCTAAATAAGTATGTCAAGAGCAGGTTGGTATATTTTTAGTTTTGGCTAATATTTTATTCAACAGCTTTGTTTGTTTTTCCGCTATTATCTGATCTTTTTTAAGTACAATGCTAGAATGTACATATGTATGTATGTGATAAGTACAATACTGGCACCCACTTTCGTTTTGCCAGAACGCAATTATATCCCAAATTTACCATATCACTCTTCGGTTATTAGTCACAGAGTCAAACTACTGGCAGCAAATAATTTATTGATCACCAAATATATGTACATATACTTGTAGTATATACTTTATAGGGTTTCCGACATTTATTTCTAGAGTTCAAACTTCGTCCATAGCATTTGAAAAATAGTTGTTACTGAATATATTTGAGGAGTGAAAGTATATCACCGTATGGAAATCTCTGTCATTCTGATGACATGATCCTGAAATCATTGTAAACGGTTGCCGCAGGCTCAAGTTAATAGATTACTGTCGAATTGGCGCCAAATAGCAAAAAGAAGAAACAACTGGCGCGCTGATGTTAACTCGGCTATAACCGCGTAAGCGGTGTCTTCGCCAGTAAAGAAGAATGATCCGACGGCTGTCAAATTTATACACATAAGAGGCGTGTAGGGCTAACTAAAAATCATATGGATTTATTTCTAGTAGCGCCATCCATGTGTCAGGCCGAAGACTTTTCAATAGACCTGTTAAGACCACGAATGCATAAAAACTGGATAGTTGTATCAATCTCTGTTATCGTAATTGGAAATAATTGTTTTAACAGAAGAGCGATAACAGAAACTTTCAATATTTCTTATAGATATTTTATGGATATTCATCGTTTAAATATTCGTGACACATATTTCAATTGTTTGAAACCCAAAAAGGTTGAGTATAGAGTGCAAACAGATGCGGAGTTGAAGAAAAACAAACAAAAGTCATCACTCATCTTACATCCACACCAGATTTAACTATCTGACTTTTTCCGTTTCCAGAAAAAAAAAATCAAATATCTTATCCGGCAAACCCTTCATGAGTAGATTGAAGTGTTATCAAAAAAACCATATAAAGTCACTTAAAGACCTTACGACTCGAAAACAGACTATCGATCGGCTGAATATCGTGGCAAAGGTGGGCCGAAGCTGAAAAAAAACACGACAAAGCAGGTCAAAAATCAAGGTTATGTTGACAGTCTTCTTCGATTGCTGGGGTGTGGTGCACTCCGATTTTCTTCCGGCCGGCCAAACTGTCAACAAGGAACATTATTTGAGTACTATGGGTCATTTGCGCGAATCTATTCATAAAAAGAGGCCGGAATTATGAGCCTTCAACTCTTGGTTTTGCTCAATGGTAATGCAGCGTCACTTACTGCATTGATTCTTTTTGAGTTGTTCGCCAATTTTTCGACAAATGGCGTGCTGAAACCACCGTACCCGCCTGATTTAGCTCCGTGTGACTTCTGGCTATTCAACAAACTCAAACGACCACTTCGGGAAAACCGTTTTGAGTCAACCTTGAACAATAAACGTGAATCGCTGCACGCATTGAAGGCTATTGAAGAAATTTACTTTAACAACTATTTCGAAGATTGAAAAAAATGTTGCATTACTCTGTCTCTGCTGATCTATTTTCAGGACACCTTAATTTCATACAATTCTAACCAATAATAGTTTTACACTGAAAAAACGGATCGGTTGGTGAGTGACATTGAGGGGTAGCACCTGTTTCAGAGCGTTTGACGGCATTTTTTGGAGTACGATTGTGACCGAATTTAAAGCCAAAACCGCAATGAATACCATCGATCAATTACTGCGTTCAGCAGATTTGGCTCCGTGTAATTTTTTCTTGTTCCTCAAACTGAAATTGCCACTGCTTGGCATCCGCTTTTAGTCGATCGAAGAGATACTATTAAAAAATCGCTAAAGGAGCTGGTGGCAACGTAAAAAGTGCTTAGGAAAATAGCTTCGCGAACTGGAAAAATCGTTGGCATAAGTGTATTACATCTGGTGGAGATTACTTTGAAGGCGTCAAATAAATATTGATTTATAGCTAAATAATTTTCGTTTTTTCGGGTACTTTTTTGTCACAATGTACAAATTTTTTTTCATATGTAAGTACGTGTAAGATATTATCTACTAACTACCAAAAATCTGTCATTAGCCTATGCATATTAATCATTATCTTTATTTGTTTATGATAATTCAGTTAAGTCATGCATATATTTACTATACAGTTAATTAGTCCTTATCAAACGAGCAAGTGATTCGTAACTTTATGCAAATAGACTTCTATACTAAATATGTATGTATATATTCTACCAAATACGAAATACAAGCTGTATAGTATATGCGGTAGCCTTTCCATACCGGCTACTAGTCCAAAGGGTTATAAAAAAAAAATTGTTCTCGAAAAGCAGAACCGAAACAAACATTTAAAAGTCATTATTTTAATAATAAAACCATGAACGCGAATCACGGGCACATTTCACGCCAGACAAATGCCAAAGATAACAGCGCCATCATAAAAGTGTCGGGCGCTCCCTTTGTCCGGGAGATATGCACTTACAATCGCACGCTATAAATTGATATGTGTCCATTACAGCTTGTCATTAACGGTTTGATTTTGTTAAATCGCTTTATCTTTCTTTGTGTAATGATTATCTGGCACAATATTGTATCACCGTTATCGCAGTCACATTTTTCCCAAAAAACAGTGCAATATTGTCACAATAATCTCTTCTGAATTGGTTAATGGAGATTCCTTGCTTTCTTTATGTAATTTAATTACTCATTATTTACACACTTCACCATATTTGTGATACAGAGAGAAGAAATTATCTCATAGTTACCCTAAACAGGGCATATATACTAATTAGTCCATTAGAGATATCGATCTGAAATTTTGGACACGTCCTTTTCTCACTAAAAAGCTGCTTATTTATCGCAGCCGCCGATATCGGATCACTATAGCATATAGCTAATACAAATTAAATGATCGAACGCACGATCTTTATATGGACAACATACAACGCAGCAGTGTACATACCAACAACATCAATAACAAATATTTCTCGAAGAATTTTAACTTTCTTTTCGAAATGTATTACTGTCCAACTCAACACCAGAGATTCAAAGCACTAAACCTTTTAAATCAACCACAAACCGAAATTTAATCCGAAATTATTTGCCGCCATTTGGAAAACAATCGAAATATTTCTACAAGGTGTGTTAAAGCGTAAACAGGTAAATATATATATTACATATCAATATCTTAAGTATATTATATAGGCAATTTCCTTATACACGATTAAATTGTCACCAATATACATACATACGTGTATGGAAGATATGCAAACACTTTCGCTCCTTATCAATTTAATTGTAAACGCTACGTCAACCAGAAATTTACAAATTATCAAATACAAATTGAATAAGAGCAGCCAACCATTATGATGACGTTACATTTTCATTGATATTATTACCTTTTTCTGTTTTTCACGAGGAAATCAAGATTGTGAAAGGATATTTTTATACTTTTAACACAATTAAATTTTTATTTTAAAAGTTTTTTTATTTTTATTTAAAAAAGTTAACTTGGCACAGACGCACAGCACTTAAAAATTGTTAGTTATCAGTCTTTAATTTCATTAACATTTTTCATGTTCTTTCATTAAAACTGAAGGTGCTCAACAATCACTTGTAATCATTGTAATTATTTATGTATTTTTAATATATTTTTACACACTTTATAACGATGTTCAATTGCTACTCTTATAGAGCATTTAATCCCATGTGAAATATGCGAATTGCGAGTAAACCAATAACGGCACGATCCCACAATATCAATCATTCAATAATTTGTATCGCAAATTACTCACTCGGCTAGCTGATAAGCGGCACTAACTTTTCAAAAAAAGCACTTCACTTGTCAAGACAAAAAAGAAATAAATAAATAAAACACAAACAAAAACAAACGCTAAACGAAACCCCACTGCTACACCTTGATACGGAAAATAATTCACAAGGCCCGCACCGACGACTCATACGCGTACCGTAACATTCTGAGTTCGAGGAGACACTGAATGCGACAAAGACTCTTTTGCTGCAGGTGAAGTTCTCAAACACCTGTCTCGGACGTTATCAGTTAAAAGTGAGAATTTCTTTTGATTTGATTAGGTACACGTGAAGAGCATTTACTTAACGAAGTTGGCATGAAATAAACTTTGAAAGAAATTGATAAACGTTAAGAAATGTACATATATATATATAATTTACAATGTATTCAGTTGCAGGTGAGAGTGACAGCGACTTTTGAAATGCATTCTACTGTGATTATTTAAATGTAATTAGTGTTTAATCAAGTATCCTCACAGTAGTTAATACTTTAAACTCAATGCTTATAGATAAATACTACTGTAGAACTACTCAAGGAATTGTTAGAATTGAAAATTATATTTAAAAGGAAATTTGAAATTTATATTTAAAAGTTATATTAAAAAGGGCTTCTATGAAATATTAATTAATCATTTTAATTGTTGGTGAAGCTTAAATCTTAAAAATGAATGCATATTTAAATCATTTCAACTGTTATTCATTTCCTTTAAATAATTTTTCAATTCACGTTCGCTTAAAGACAACAAATGGACACCACCACTGTTAGAACTATATCTGTATATAAAAGAATTCAACTCACCATTTTTCTGTCCAAAAACGTAATAAGCAAGTCGAAGAGGCTTTATAGCAGCAACTGGTTTGCTCAACGTCATTGTAACAAACCAAAGTTTTGTTAATGGATATGGATTTATATTTGTCCCAGAATTGTCAACTCGGCAACATTGCCTCAAACTATTTGTCAATTCTCTAAATGGTTCAAAATACATATATTATCAAATTAACCTCAATATACCAAAAAATGGGCGTTTGATGCCTACCTGTACAGGTGGAAGTCAAATTCGCAGGTGTTAAATTCATATTCATATCCGCTTATGCGAGTATTGCACATCCATTAATGTATTTTCTATCCCTTTTTGTCCTGCATTGCTTATCAGTCTTACAAATTAAATTAAAAATATTATTTTTCACAAACATTTAACAATATATAAGTCTTACCAAACATACTGAGCGACAATTGGCACTTCCGTTCTCTTCTGGTTCTACATTACTGGAAAACAACACGCTTTTGATCCGCTCAAAAGCGAATCAAGAATCTCTACAACAAACGCCAACAATAACTTCCGCATTCGCACCATAGGTTATGTCGCCGGAAAAGAACCGGGTTTCTATCACACCAGTAACCAGTTAGCAAGTGCTGAAAAATCCGTGGAAGTTATATTTAGTACGTATATGTGTAAGTTTGTATCAGTGCATGTACACATTTGCATTGGCTAAGATACATTTTCTTATATTTTTGCTCTAAATAAGAATATAATGCCGAAATTAATATTTTTTACTAAACTATGGATGACGCTCTGTTTAAAACAGCAGTATTTGATATTTTTTTTTATAAAAATCATTTTGTTTCCAAATAATCATTTTGTTAGACCCTTTCAGATGTAAACTTAATTTGCAAATGGAAGAAAAAAATGTCGGCAGTCAGCCATTATTAAAAACGCAACTAACTAGGAAGATTATTGCGCGCAATATTTTTAAACTAGTTATGTCATCTTTTTTACAGCGTAGTTTTAAGAAGAAAGCACAGCCAGTTGTCCAGTTAAATCAATACAAAAATCATTTCAAAACTGTTTTGAAATTTATAACAAATTTAAACCGTTTTTAACGTATTGCAAACGAAAAAATATTGTGCAATAATATTGAGCTTATTCCACCACCATTGGCAATGTCATTATCACTGTTTTGCTTTATACTATTCGTAAATAGAAAAACTGACAGACGTCAAATCTGCATTCACGGCAAACAAGACATGATTTTGTTATTTGCCTTCACGTAAAAAGTGACGAACGAAAATATTTGTAAATTAAGCAGAAAATATCGGGTAAAATGTCCGCGTTTTCTGAAACGGCGCTTCTAAAAAAGCTGGGTGAATTGAATTCTAGTCAGCAAAGTATACAGACGCTATCGCTGTGGTTAATACATCATCGCAAACACCATGCGTCAATTGTGAAAACTTGGCTGAAAGAGCTACAAACTGGTAAGATATAGCTAACTGATAACAGTGTTATTAACATTCTAATTGTAATTAAAAATTTCCACAGCGGTTTCAGAAGGCAAAAAGTTGACATTCATGTATCTGGCCAATGATGTCATACAAAATAGCAAGAAAAAGGGTCCTGAATATGGTAAAGAATTCGCACAAATATTACCCAAAGTTTTTCAACACATCGGTGAATCCTGTACATCGGATAAGCTCTTCGGTAGCCTTGGACGTATTTTGAATATTTGGGAGGAGCGTGGTGTTTACGACACGAAACAAATTACAGAATATCGTGCACGTTTAAATAAAGATCATAAAGATAATAATAATGCAGCAGCAGCCAGTAGCAGCAGCAGCAGTAGTGCTACCGCCGCCACTGAACCAAACACAAACGGTAGTCATGGTAGTGCCACAAAAGAAAAGTCTGAAAAGCGTGAAAAGCGTAAGCATGATGAAAGTAAAACAGCAAAAGTGAAACGTTCGCGACCATCTACGGCAGCTGAAGAAAAACCAAGTGCTGGTCAAAATGGTGATGCTGAACATTTGAGTCCATATTTGCCACTAGGTGAACCACCAGAGCCGGAAGATTTGATCAAAGCTTTGGCGAATATTGAAAATTCCGCTTCAAGTGATGCCGTAGTACGCGAACGTATTGCCAACTTGCCACCCGAAATATCTGAGATCAGTTGTCTAAGTAAACTGGAAGATAAGGATGCAGCTAAGGCATTGGCTAAACAAGTAAGTTTAAACATTTCAAATTGTTGTTTAATAATTAACGTGTTAATGTGTTGTCTTTTGTCGCACAGGTTAACGAAGCTGTACAGTTGCTGAATGAGTATAATACACGCCTCGCTGCCGAAATGGAGGAGCGTACAAAGTTAGCTTCTATGTTGCGAGATTTCCAAGCTGAGCAAAAGGAACTTTTAGTTCAAGCTGAAAAACGTCTAGAGGTATGTTATATGAGAAATCAGAAAATTGTGGTGTTTTAAAAAAAGTGTCTGTGGAAGTAGTAAAATTATTGAGTTTGTGTATGAATTATAGTAGTTTTAAATATAATAAATAAGTATGTTATATTTTGAAAAAAAAAAAAAAAAAAAATTAAAGAAACTGTGAACATATTGTGTGGTTATGTGTGGATTAAAATATAAAAAAAAGCCTATTATATTTTATAAAAGGTGTAAAGACTGAACATTCTTGTTTGTGTATTATAGTGACTTAGTTGACAGCCGTGGCTTGATTCGTTCCGTCTACGTAGACTTGTATTGTTGCGTAGACTACACGGTCGTGGTAACTTTTTATGAAGTAATATTCTATATTGCTACTACAATAACAACAGCAAAACTTTTATTTTAATGATAGTAAAATCTTAAAAAGTGTCGGTGTGGTTTATAACGATAAAAATTCTGCCGAGTTGACAGTCCTTGAACGGATTAAAAATCTGAAACGGACGGTTACGTAGACCCGACTGAACAGGCTTTTAGTTTATTTATTGGTGTTTATTATTTGGGCATAAATAACCTCAATGAATATCAAATAACGTTCTGAAATTTCTGCATGCCTCAAATAATTGATTTTATGTGATTTTTAAAACACTATTATTATAAATAAATGTGTGCCACATATTTTTATCAAATAATTTTCCCCTTTCAGGAATATAAACAAAAGCTCAATCGAATGGTTGCCGTACAAAAGGAAATTCGCGATCATCTATCGAATTTGCCAGATCTAACGCAGTTACCGGATGTGACTGGTGGCCTGGCGCCACTACCATCAGCCGGCGATCTCTTCAATATACATTAATAATTATTATAATTTAAATGGTTTCCTTAAATGTTATGCAAATTTAATTATTCTACTGGTAACTACATAAAAATCACTTAATTATATATATTTAGACCAAAAATTATAAAAAAAAGAAATATTCTAGAAACAACAAAATGTTGCAAAGTTTCCATTAAAATTTCTCAATTATTAGCGATTAAAGCTTTTGGAATAAAACTCGCTCGATATGGCTGAAATATGCATAGAAACAAGTACATAAGTATGTACGTATATATAAAATATATGAGTTTGATTTGAAAGCAAATTTATTTCATTTATGTTTTTGTTGTGCTGTGATTTACCTTCTCTTTATATGTATAATGTGCAGAATAATATTTAAAGAACATTGTAGGGTCTTCTGAAGTGTATCTCTAGTACCCAAAACTATGGCTGAAAGTTGTTTACAACAATAACACTTTAGTGCATTGCCGCGATAGCCTGTCCATTCCACTTCTCAACGAACGCAATTATATCAGCAACCTTACTGCCAGGCGACATTTTGAGTGCAACCGTAAATTTGCTCCACACATCACGATTAGCTTGACGACTGGACGATTGAAAAGTAACTGGCTGACGTCCACGTACTGGATAAGCACTTAATATGCAAGGTTGTTCGTCCGATCCCAAGGCAGACTCATATAGACCACGATCGTCGGTGGGCAGCACCTTGGTTTTGGTGAGCGCAGAATAAAGAAAAATTTTAAATATGAAGGGTGGTTGACAAAATTGTGAGGACGAATAAGCGCAAAGCACAATTAAAAAAAAATAATAAAGAACAAGCAAAGACACTTAGGCTACACCAGAGATATAATACCCTTCTTTTTGCGGGAAAATAATAACACTAAAATAACTATTTTTCCAAAAAAGTAACAAAAGTATAAAACAAATAAAATTATTCTCCAAGAAAGAGACAAAGAACTGCTTACCTGATCAACCTGCTGATCCATACTTATAGCCAGCACCCATTCGCGCACCTCCTCATGCAAATTGGGATCGTTCTTCAGATGTAAGTCCTCCGGCAATGGTACTGAGCTTGGAAAATCTGTTGCCGCCAAATCGGAGTGATCCACAAGATGTCCGGAACCCTCTTCAATAGCTTCACACACATCCAAATAGTGATTGAGCATAACAAAAGCTTCCGCTTCACGACCAGCATTACGCAGATCTATGCCTGCCTCATAGAAACCCTTATCCACCGGTATGATATCGGTGTAGCGCAACAATGCAATCGAAATACGCGCAGCAATCGGATGCAATGACTGCACGGGTCTACAAGCGGAACGTACTGCATAGTAATGACTAATAAGTAAGAACTTGTCCATATTTTTAGCGGTCTGTGTCTGCGCATGCTCCGAGGACTGTAGAGACTTCGTCAGTTTGTAGAGAAAGTCGCGTAAGTTACGCCACTGATCATCCTTGGCCTGTTCCTCGCGCAAGGCAAAGCAATCCATTGCTATGCGTGTGTAGATATTGAAATTTGCCTCCAAAGGCGGAGCGCCATAAGTCAAATAGAGACTCAAGGCGGTCAAACAATCACCTTCGCGTATAAGCTGTGCGGCATACAGCGCCACATATTTTTGTAAGACTGCTGCACTTATTTGTTTGGCCTTATCGAGGCAGCGTAACCACTGACCTTGCTCGGCGAGCATGTCCAAAGCGCTCATGATGTCTGCATGATGAAAGGAGTGAGAAAGATTTTATATTTAAATTTCGTAAAAGATATGCTCACCGATATCCGCCAATTGTTCGACGTTGCCTTCGGTCTTGAGACGTGACTTCTGCTGCTGCTCGACGTAAGCCATTAGTTCGGGATCCAATTCCTTCGCCAGACGTCTGGCTTTCGACCATTGTTCGGCACGTATGAAAACCTCGACAGCATCTTTGGGCATATCTGCCGCCAAATACAGTTGCGCAGCCGGACCAATTTGTTTGATTTGTAAAAGACGCGGCCCCAACTGAGTTGCTACATCGACAGCGTCCTTACCCTCTAAAAATTGATTGCAGATTTCCGCAGCTCTAACAAGCGCACGCTCCACTGTAGTCGCATCGTCTGTATTTGTGGCGTCAATTTGCATTAGACACTCTGCGGCTTTACGAAACTCTTCACGCTTCGCGAATTCAGCGGCTTTCTGCAGATAAGCACGCGAAGCATCGTTTTGTTCGTTGTTACGACGCTGTTCTTGTGCCTGTAGACGCCGTAAATCATTCATGGCCGATGGATAATGCTCCTCGGCTATGCGTAGCGCCTCGTCGAACATGCCTTCGTTCTTATAATGATCGATTATCATATCCGGACGTTGTGCGCGCAGTAGCAGCGCTTCGTAGTCGGGATAGTTGCGCGTGTCCAAAGCAGCCGATGCTTGCCCGATTAATATTTCATTCACCGCCTCCGGCAGATGTGACTCAGCTACATTCAGTGCTGCCTTCCAATCGCCCGCATGCGTGTACATCAGTATGGCCTCTTTGGGCTTATTAGCTTTGATGAACTCCGTTTCGGCCTCCTCGAATTTACCTTCATCCTCGAAAGACATGGCGATTTTTAAGTGTACCTCATCGGTGGATTTGCCAGCTAAGCGACAAAGATCCATCGCGAAATCGAATTGTCCCGAATCGCAGGCGAAACCCACCGCCGTGTCCAGTAAACCGAGTTTGGTAAGCAAACGCACGGCGCTCTCTATCGGCATGGACTTTGCCCACATGTAGGCGACCTGGTTACTTGCGCCCTCAGTACCTTTCTGCTTAGCGACACGATAGCCATCTTCCCAGCGACCAGACGAACAATACATATGCACAGCCGACTTCCAATCGCCCGAAGCAATAAAATGCACTTCGGCAATTTTAAACTTGCCCTTCGACTCAAGTTGCCTAGCCAAATGTAGGTGAGTTGTATCCAAGAGATCTTTGTGAAAACGTTCCACTAGCCGTATCATGGAGTCATAGAGCTCGCGACGTTTGTACATTGCAATCGCCAAATCCGGTTCGGACACAGCCAATAAAACCTTCTCCGCATCGCGATACTTACCTAAAGTGGTATAAATTTAAAATTAATTCTAGTTAAACCGTTACCACGTCTGAAATTACCTTGTTCCTCCAAACCTGCCGCCAAATTGACAAACAAGTCACGCATCTCCTCAGCTTGCAGATATTTCTCACCAATCGCATACGCCCGTTCCCACTTACCGTGACGATTGAGCAGCTCGATGGCCTCCTTATACATGTTAGCGCGTACGAGCAGGTCTTCAGCGCCATCGACATCGCCAGCAAATGCCAAATGCTTGGAGAGATCTAGCGCATAGCGTTGAATTTCGGCTGGCTCGTCGAGCACCTTAGCGATTTGCACCGCTTTCCGCCATTGCTTGGCACCGACAGCAGCTTCGAGTGCCTTTTGTGTGGCACCAGCTTCGATGTAGTGATTGATAGAAGCGTCCAACTGTTTGCGTGCCACCAACCAATCGCCCCACTCCTCTTCTAGGCTTGTTACATCGCCTGGTGCGACTTCACGCGCCAAATCCAGAGCTCGAGCATAAGTACCACCTTTGCGATACAAACCGAGTGCAGCTTCGGGACGTGAGAGTTTCAGTGCAATGTCGCCAGCCATCTCGTAGAGTTCTGAAGAGGTTTCAATTAACATTTTTTGGGTTTGGTAAAAAAAAATAAGGGAAGGTCGAAATATAAAATTACGAAAGTGAGAGATCAGTCTCAAAAGGTCAGGAGACCACAATTTAAGTAACCAAAGCCTCCATTGCAATAATTTTTGACTCTCTCTAGTTAACTTATCAAATCGTATCTTTGATAACTTACCACAATTTACTAGTCCTTCTGTGATTTTCAGCATCAATTGCTGATCGTCCATAAGATGTGGAGTTTTCATGGCCAAGCGTGCGGCACGCGCGGGCTTGCTAGCCTTCAAATATAAATTTAAGGCCTTCTCTGGCTCTTCATGTTCTTCCAACACTTGTCCGGCTTTCTCTTCCTGCCCGGTAGATAAAAGAAACTCCATTTGTTGTTCTTTCAAAAGCTGTAGACCACCGTAACCGCGTCGCTCAGCCAAACTGACCGCCTCATCCCACATACGCAGTTTCTTATACATTTCCAAAGCCGCTTCGATGTCGCCTTGCTCTAGATAAATACGCTCCGCCGTGCGTAGATCGGAACTCAAGAGCGCAAGTTTAGCGCGCACCTGAGGACACATAATGCCTGGTGTGCCCGTAGATTCCTCAAATTTATCAGCCTCTTCTATCATTTCATTCAAATAGTATGCTTTTGAGACATTACCCAATGCGGCGTAGCAACGTTGCGCCACCCGAAGATTGCCATCTTCAATCGAAATGACTGCAAGATTGTGCCACATGGCTTTGGCAGCGGGTTTGTCGCCTAGCGTCTCCAGAAAATGTATAGCGCGTCCAAAGTCACTATCGTTGACGGCGGTGCCGAACTCAACCAAACCTTCATCCAGTTGATATGTGTGCTCTGCCGGACCCTCCTGCGAGCGGACCATTGTACGACCCTAATTTTTGTGAGGAAAGTATCAAGTCGTGCTTTGTTAAAGACCTAAATTTGGTGCATACCGAGTCGCGTGACACTTCCATGACATCTCCTCTGATAGCCATTAGGGTGACATGTTCGGGTAAGTCTATATTATACCAGACAGCTAAGTTGTTATTATTTTGTGCTACAACAACGTCGCTTTGTGGCACCCATTGTACGAATGAGATGTTCGAGAGTAGAGTTTGCTTCTTGCCGGTGTATATGTCGATCAAGACTAATCTAAAGAGTGTAGCTAGACAATTTAAGGCAGCTCTTTAAAGTCTATATGCTAAATACCTGAGTTTCTTATCGCGGAAAAGCAGTTTATGAGCCGTCTCACTCAGTTCGATCCAATCGATTTTCGTCTCGTGGTTCACCTGTCCAATAATAACTTGGTTTATTAGGTCCACTATGCATATGGTTTTGGCGTCGAGGAGGAACGCCAGTTTTTTGTTATTCCTAGAAGTTCAAAAGTCGAGTATTTATATTTATATTTTCTTTTTAATAAAAGTCGTGCTTACTTCGTGTTGCCACGCTCATTCAAGCGCACCGAAATAACATGTGGATTCACAAATTCTGTACGCACAGAACCCAAGATCGTACTTTCACCATACTCTACCAGACTAAGTTCGCCCACATTGAAAATCAAACAAACATTCGGGTTTTCAAAATAGAAACGTTCGTGTCGACCCGATGTGGTCCACGGCACTTCGCTGACCAGATTGCGTGTGAGATCACACAAGATCATAGAGTCTTCCGTGCGAGCGACTAAGTAATTGTCTTTACCCATTATGCGTACATCGTCGATTTCCAGCCCGAGCTGGGATTCAATAGTCATTTGTTCGGCCGGCTCTTGTAGCGACTTCACTAACAGCTGACTGGGCGCGACGAAGATCAATTCAAATTTGTCTTGCCAAATGGTGCGTTTCAGCACCGATTCAAAGAGTATAACGGCACCGGTCACCGAGGCGATTGCCAAGCTTTAGAAAAAGAGAAAAGAGCATAATAAAATTTAAAGTACCATTTTTTCAACAGACTCACCGCGCGCCATCACGACGCCACTGCACACAGGTTACCGTATAGAAATGATTTATCTCTTTCGTTGCGCTCTCATTCCAATCGGCTAAACGTGGACTCCATGTGAATATGCGTATCTTGTCATAGCTACCAAATGCTACAGCCTGACCGTTGGGACTTGCGGCGGCAACAGTGATCTCACGATCGCTACGCGAATAATCGAAGCTGCGTACCGGACGTCCCTGTAAGACACGAAATTTTAGAGTTATGTTTTCACAATTTTGACAGCTTTCGCGAAAAGCTTACCACTGTGTCGTAGAATATGATTTTCTGATCACAACCGCCAGCGCAGAAGCCCCCCTGCGGCCAAGCCAAAGCAAATGGTGGCACTGGATGTTGTACTAAACGTCCCGACGACTCATTCGCATCTTCGGTGATGAAAAAACGTATTATTGTGCCATCATTGTGACCAGACAGAAAGCCAGTGCCTTTGGTATTGGGCGCCAACGATATGCAGATGCTATCGGCTGCATATAAACTTTGGGACTTATTGCTTTTGCAATGGAGCGCACGTACTTTGCCATCGTCGAGTCCTAGCAAGATGCGAAACTTAAGTTTTTGTTGTGTATTGAACTAACTAGATATCCTTATTAAGGGATCACACATTGAAGGGGGACTTAGGGGAAACTGATGAAATTATTTCTGACGTCTTAATGCAGTTTTGGATCGTTCCTGTTTAAAAGCTAAGTTTAGTCGTCCGTTTTTGCTGGCTTTAATATGGAATTCTGTTGACTAAAGCTCGTTACGCAATAGAAATACGGCCTTACAACCTTGATTATTGATTCGAAATCTGACTCGACGAGTTAAGATTTGATTATAAGGGATCAAGTCGAATTCTTTCATCAAACTTCCTGAATATATCAAAAAATCTAAAATATGCCAATGGGGTTTCTCCGACACAAAAAATTAAGACTTGAGCAAAGATATTGCGAGATCTTGAGATCTTAAAAGTTTAGTCGGAAGTCTGTTACGAATTCCGATTAAAGTCAAAAAATAAACTTATTGTCAGGTAGATCCGTTGGGTTCATCTGGTCTCTAGAACCGACTCATCCATTCTAATAAGTGTATTCACTTTCTTCCCCATTTTTTCTAAACTTTAAATAAAAGTCACTAGCCTTACCAGCCGAAGAAGTCACAGTGTGTGTTACAGAAGTGTTTTACATACTAATAACTCCGTAAATATATACAGAAGTCCAAAAGAACCCACCTGCAATGATAGCGCCTGTGGACAACCAAATTAAAGCGGTGACCGCACTCGCTTGTGGAAATTTATTACAAATCACTTTCTTATCATTCCACGATTCACCCAACTTGTACACATAAACGATGTTATCACTCTGACCCACAGCCAGCTTGGTGGAGTCCGGACTGAAGGCGAGACCGCGTATAACATAAGAGTTCTTGCCGTTCGCCGGGTTCGACGGTTTCGTTGAGAATTTATCGCGTCGCTCACCAGCATCGTCGAACAGCAGTATGTGACGGTCCGCAGTGGCGATGGCCAGCTTTTGGTGATTCGGTGACCACGCCAGACCAGCAATGCGATTCAGTTGCTCCTAGGGGTATGCAATGCAGTCTTTACACGACAAACTATATGTGAATATTGAACACCGAACTCACCTGCCCGTCTAGCAGAGTTCTCAAATATTTTAACTGCATTTTTAATGAATATTTAATCAGTTAAATATATTAGATTTCGATTCTTATGAACTTCGTTGTGCAATTTGTGAAAATTTCTTCAAAATGTTTTTTCTGTTGTGGTTACATTTGTCTTGACAGCGCTGGTGCCGTTGCTAGGGAGCTGCTAAATCGCTTTTGGTCGAATCCTTGCAGTCCAAATACGAAACACCACAAGTGGTTGCTGTCTGTGTAACGGTAACAAGTGGGTGTAAACTAAGGGTTGATTTTTTGTTTTGTTCCGGCTTTCTTTTTCTCAATTCTTTTGGGATTGTTTATTTACTTCTAAAAGTAGACTAGTATATGTGCTCTGCCTCTCTACTTCTAACAGGTGTTCTAGCCAGGCTATATTGTTCAACAGGTCTTTTCAATGCTTCAATCTCGCATCAGCTGTTCGCCTAATGCTCGGCTAAGGTCACGAATTCAGTTCATTTAATAGCTCATCTTACTGGTTTCCAAACTGTTTTTATGGTGTAGCTATGTGTTGGCAGTGTTTCGATGTGCAATTGTAATCCTTTTGTACCAATTTGACCTTCGGAGCTTGTAATCCTAATAAGCTCAACCCCTACGAGGTAAGCGGAACTATTTTTAAGTCTACTACGATATCCATATTTGATAATGCTATTCTGATTATGGGTTGCTGAGACATTGTTCTATGATGACTGTACGACGTACAGTATCCACAGTTTGACGATCAGATCGTTATCTAGAGATTGAAGTCCTCATAACTTTATAAACTCACGAACTTTATCTTGATTTTAATTGGTTAGTTTGTAAGGTACTATAGTGGTCCGATATTAAAAATTTGTTCGGAGACTGTTGCTTTGCCTTGGACAGTAATCTATGCAAAATTCCTTAAGTCTACTCTACCAGTTCTCTCATGATTCACAGCTCGAACTGAGGGGTGATCCAAGTAGAGGTTCTTCTTTCAATAGCCTTTTTTTTTTGATAGATCACGCATGACATGTTGTCATGTTATTTTTTTCAGTATTGTTTGGCATTTCATCATGCAAAGACGTACGTCTTAATAATGTTTGTAAATCGTTCAACTCTATTACGAAAATTCTCGTTCTGTAAAGAATGAGTTTCGTGCGCTTATGGTCAACATAATCGGTCTATTGAGCGTACTATGCGCAACACCATCACCCATCTTGAGACCCAGTATTCATTATTGAATAATATTCGACCGAATAGGCCACGTCCAGCACGCAGTGAAGAAAATATAGCAGCTGTAGCTGAGAGTGTACATAAAGAGCGTCCGGACCGGACCATCGAGCGGAGAGCCGAATCGGCGCCGTTCGCAGGAACTCGGACTGACGTAGGGAACGACTTGGCGCATTTTACGTCGAGATTTTAAATTGAAATGGCAGCTTGTGTAAGACCTGAAGCCACTTGACTTTCCCAAGTAACATCGCTTCACTTTATGAGCTTTTGAAAAATTCCAAGAAGATACGCCGTTTTTGAGTCTAATTTTGTTCAGCGATGAGGCCCATTTCTGGCTCAATGGCTATGTAAAGAAGCAAAATTACCTCATTTGGACGAAGAGCAACCTGAAGTGATTCAAGGACTGCCATCCAGAAAAAACAACGGTTTGGTGTGGCTTCTTGGCCGATGGAATCATCGGTCCATATTTCTTCAAAAATGATTCTGGTGAGATCGAAACCGTCAATGGCGACCGTTATCACGCTATGATAACCTCATGGTGGAATCAATCGGTTTATAGAGAACATTTCTTCAGATAATGATTCTGGTGAGTCGTGTGATACCACGACTTTTTGCTGTAGGAATGTGTAAAGTCTAAAGTCTATGCGGACGATTCCCGTTAGATTCAGGCTTTGGAACAAAATATCGCTCGTGTCATTCGCCAGTTACCAGCTGAAATGCTCGAACGAGTCATCGAAAATTGAACTCAACGAATGGACCATCTGAGATGTAGCCGCGGCCAACATTTGAAAAAGATAATTTTCGAAAAATAAATGCAAAAGAGTGTTCTTTTGAGTAATAATAAATATTCCCCATTAAATTGGAAGTTTCTGTATTTTTTCTTTAAAAAAGTAGGGAAGATCGAAATGGATCACCCTTTATGTTGCACAATTTTTTATCTGGACTCATAATAAACCTATCAAGAAACCCTTTATTATACCTTTCTGTATCCAACCTACATAAAAACATAGGTTTCAAAGCGTCCTAATCTCAGCACCATCCAGCGTGTGTTTGACTTTGAGAATATGTTTTCCCAAAATGGAGTTCGTCTATGATATTTCGGGCTGATTGTGTCACAATGCCATCTAGTGAGTGTATTAAATATTTATCACTTATTTTTACCAATTCGGTTTGTGTCTAAGATATCAGCATTTACAACCATGGCGCCCTCTGGCGAATTTTTGTACAATGTGGATACTTCAGTAAAAAATAATAAATCATACAAAACCAGGTAGTTTATATGAGTTTTTATTATGACCTGTGGCGCTAACCGAAAATAACTAGTATAATATTCTTCTAATAAATTAGAAATATTGTTGAAGAAAGTATAATTTGGAAATATGGAAAATAAGATCTTTGAGATCTTCGCGAAAAATTTACTAACTTTATTAGTTGTAATTATACCAAAAACATATTTTTGGAGTACTTGTAGAGAAACTGTGTGAATATTTTCAAAAACGTTCATATGTATGTATGTATGTCTACGCTATTATATTCATTGTATATCCCCAACTGGGTGTCTCACAAGAAATTTGGCGGCATCTACAGCTTTTCTGTTATAATTAATTTATTTCTTAAAGATTTACCCCCAGATGTCGCTAAACGCAAGTCGTCGAAAATTTACACATATTTCAATACCCTTTTTTCTAAGGAACGGATAAAAATATATATGTGTTATACAGCAGGGAAATTTGTCCACTCCCTATGAAGCTGTGTTGAACCCTGTGCATGTGTGGGGAGTGCGACCATAATATCAAATGGTTTGTGTATGCGGTGGAAGTGGAAGTGGTTGTTCGCCAAAATGTATGCCTTGGTGGCAGTAAAGGTCTTGAATATGAAGCAAGCACTTTTCATGGAAATTCATAGGCTTGTGTCATCGGTACAGAAATTTAAAATATTTTCCGGAAAAGGCTTTTATAAATTTTTATTATATTTACTCTCTTCTAAATAATAATTAAAAATCTTAGTTCGAAAAGTATGAGATCCCACACTGTTTTGCTTCGATTTGGCAAAAGTGGAAAATTCGAGAAGAAAGCGCTAAGATGATTCTAGCTCATCTTGTTCCAAACAGATTGGCATTTGGCATCTGGTAAGATATTCAAAATACTGCATGAATCCCGATTGGACAGTGTCCAGTTAGAACTTCTGCAACCATTGAAAGAAAACTTGCTGAGAACAATGAGTTCGCTAGACCTTTTACTATTTACCTTGGGTCAGAAGTCCAAGGACGTTGTGACTGGTACTTCACCAATTTTTGCTTAGCTGGTCTGAGACCCAAAAATCCAGCAGTGAACCACTAGAAGCCAAATAAACTCGAGCCTAAAGAAAGGAGTCTAGACATCCTTTCACTAGGCCTGAGCGCACAGTCACACAGTTATTTTATTCTACACTAACTATCAGCAAGCAAAGCAATGTTTAACCCAATTGTGTATAGACTTGTTATGAGCTCCAGTTGAAATGACCTGCAGTAACTCCAGAAGCTCCGGTGTCTTCAACGAATTTTGGTTTTTTCGGCTTCGGCTAATGGACCGCCATTCGCTAGGTTGTTGGACCTTTGCGACGTTATATCAATAAACAAATGTGGCGTAACCAGTAATGATGCATTTGATGATTGTAGGGTCTTCAGCTAATTTGCTAAGCATCTTTTTTGCGACCTCTACTCGATTTTAAAGTGCTGCTTCTTTATTTTTTGAATTGGGAATGAAGAACTTGTTTTCTTTAAAGGCGTAGACACCACTTAGAGCCGAGTTTACAAGAGCGCAAGACCGTTTTCTTCCTTTCATTGGGGGTGTCTTTTATCTGGCGAGTCCCAAACCCAGCGCACAAACCTGGGGAGCGATGGTTCGCCTTCTCACTTTAGCTCGCCTTCAAACGGATATTCTTTGGATACTCAGAGGTACTTGGTCTAAAACCGGAAGGCGTGAGTCGTTTGAGCCATATGTAATAGAATCGTTTCTGGCCGCTCCCAAGTGAATCAGTCAGAAGACTTTCCTCACTTGGGTGAATTTATACACATGACTTGCATAAGAAGAACTACTGCAACATTTTCTCTGTAGCCATAATGTCATTGGAAACACAAAATCGGCATTGAAATATTGACATATGAAGACCAAACTTCACAAGAATATAAAAAAAGGTTGTACCATTCCGGGAAAAAATATAGATTCGGTTACCGCTCGCAGTTTAAATGGACCAGTCCGGTGTTACAATGCGGTCTCCATTTCTGAAGTCGTCTTGGGTACTAAATTCTTAAAAAATTAATCAAAAATCTGCGATTCACTCTTTATAAGTTTGGGAACAACTGCCTCAATTTAACTATTTCCCCTTCTTTCCCCTCATATTCATACTTCACCACCAGTGCTTCTCTAACTTACACACCACATCAACTCGCCGGCTCTCAGCACACCCACGTTGAATGGCGCTCCGAAAGCTTCACAGCAAGTCGTGCAGAACCAAATCAGCTGTGCCGAGTCGACGAGTCTGCAAAACGCTTCCAACGAAACCTGCGCCAATAAACGTTACTGTGCAATCGCAAGTCAGTCAGTGACAGAGGGTAGTCGTAGAGCCCGTTATGAAGGCGGAAGCCGCAAAAATCAAAGTTTTGAAGGCGAATACGACGAAATGACGAAATGGGAGTGGTAACGATGACGACGGCGATGGCGGCGACATGCCAACTATGCATTGTCGTAGGTCAAAAGGATAAACTTTCGCTACACATGGCTTTTGTTGCTGTTGTAAGACAACTGCACGCATTAAACTTCGCCGTACACCAACACTAGTCTACAACAACAATTTAGCGACATTGTGAATGATGTGTGACCGAGTTTGTTGGTCGCTTTGTCGCGAAATCTCCTCCTAATGGCCATCCATTTGCTGTTGATGTTGTGAAGTTAATGCGCGTGTTGTTGTTGTTGTGGTTGTTGCTGTTGTATATGCAACGTGCTTACGCACAGTTGGAGTGGTTGCTTAACACTGCTGGTGCTATTGTTGTTGTTGCTGATGTTTTTGATTTTGTTGGCTTTGTTGTTGTTGACGAACATTTTGTTGTTGTTATAGGAAATACTGTTTTTGGTGGTTTCACTGCTGTTGTTGCTCCTGCTGTTTTTGTTGTTGTTGGTATTGGCATTGCCAGCATGATGTATGTCAGCCATAACGGTACAAGCGAAACATGCAAACCATACATGTGTAAATACCCTCAAACACACAGACACACACATACACATATGCAAATAAGTCTGCGTGTGTGCGTGTGCGTGTGAAATCCGCGACAACTCTCAACTCTCATTGCGTCCTCATGCTGCGGCCTTGACTGTTAATGAGCCGCTGCCGTAGCTGTCGTTGCCAATTTTATTTGCCAGCGTTCTTTGCATCGCATTTCAGCTCCTTTGGCCATGTCCTTAGCTCCGCTTTATGATAATCCTATAAAATATTTCATAAAATACAAGCGCCGAGAAATAAAATACGCTTATTTGTGCGCGTGTATGTGTGTGCATGTATTTATGTAAGTCTATATGCCGAACGAGGACATTTTAATTAATGAAAGCTACATCTGTGCGCTTGTTATTATAAAGAGAAAAGCAAATATTTTATATATGTCCGTGTGTATGTATGTGTGTGTAAGTGACAATTCAGGCGCACCAATTATGGAAACTTGGAAGCGTGGAAGAAACAGAAATGAGGCAATAAAACTATCAGCAGAAATTAAAGCAAGTTAATTAGCTGGAAAATTGTACAACTTCTGACATAACCTCAAACAATTTGTTGAGATTACTCAATAACAGATATCTATGTATGTTTATACGTAAATATATGGGCAGTGTGAAACTTTAAGCGCGTTTTTCTCGAAACGACATTTTTCAAAATTGCTGGCGTCATAACTCAACGAGAAATTGACGGATCGACTTAATATACAATGATCCAACGATCTTTTTGATTGGTTGAAAATTGTCATTTTGGCATTAAAAAAACGACCATTTTTTACCTTAAAAAAACGATTTTTTTTTTTTAATTACGCCATTTTGTTAATTTTTGATATTTTTCAAAGATCGTAGGTCATTGTATAGGAAATATCTTTAAGTTTAATAAACTTTTCAAATTTTTTTGTTTCAGCTACTCATTCGGCCGGAATCATGCCAGCAGTTGGGGCACTTTTTTTTTTGGCAGCTCAGAAGACAGCCCATAACTCCGTTATTTTTCAACATTTTTGTAAAAAAAAAAAATCTTTAAATATAGTTAAAGATATACCTTTTTACGTTCAAAGATGTTCGAAATATTCAATCGCGTACTTTCTCTTATAAAAATTCACGAAAATCGACTATTTTTTCATGCGTTACACTGGTATAGCCCCTTAAAAATAAATACTCGCTTCTTCGAAACTCATTTTAATCGCTGCCAAGCTCGTAAAGTCGAGGTATAGAACAATGAAACTAAAGGAAGCCTTAGAGTGATAAGGCAAGTAAGCAAGTTTTGTGGAATATGTTCGGATTATTTCGTCCGAAAACCATTAGAACCTGACTTCTATTACTTACAACAACTAGTACTACTTAAAAAATAACTGGGTGGTTTCAAATCGGAATCATCTAAACGAGTTTCTCTGCAATATTCAAAGCGGCAGTTGCTACTGTTAAAGAGTGAAATCTAATTTAAATCACAGTGGCAACACTAAATTGCATTTTTCTTTCAGACGATAAAGCAATTGCGTTTATTTGGAATTTGTTAACATCATCGAAGATGTCGAGTAATTGTCATGATGGTTCTCTTTTTTTATAGTAGGAAGAAGCATCAAAAGCCGGAATACGGGACTTCAATCCGCTAAGCCTAAACTACTCCCAACTCATATCTTTCCAACGGAACCACCGGTTTAAGTATTACTTCGTGGGAGAAAGAAACACTTTAAGTCTCAGCTATCATACGGACTGGCTGACGCTCAATATACTGTATATGTCTCAGTTATGTCATAATTAGAGCTTTCGATTTACCAAAGAACTGTCTCATGAGTGCTGTCTAATTTTCCACCGAAAAATTACCGCCAAGTAAAGTTTTTAACTTTTCCCTTACATTTGAAAAACGAGGGCATTGAAAAAATACTTGCTCAGAGTCTTCTATGCACTCTGTACACGTCGAACACTATGGGCTAAGGTCATGATGGCATCGGAACATATCGGTGCTAAAGCATCCATGTTCACTTAGTATTTGGGTTACGTTGAAGTTTAGATCCCCATGTTGTCTATCTATGCACGAGTGGATGTCGGAGATTCGTCTATGGGTCTATCGTCCTGTAGTTGCTGCTCCACTGTGATGCCTTTAGTTCTCTCCTTTTTTACGCCCACAGACGGCGTCCAATTGCGCGTTGGTCCTATGTCTTTTGATAGCTGTAGTCTTCAGTTTTCCAGTATTCAATTCATTTCCAGTATTCAATAGAACAGCACAGCAAATGAGTTACTAATAAGCAATAGAGCTGTACTTGGTATGGTTCAGAACACTGGCAAGACCATAAAGATTTGTTAAGAATATCTATCAGTATAGTACAATGTTAAAAATTTACATACATATTTAATTTTAGGTAGTTCGTTTGTTTAATGTGAAAAATATTTGCTCATTTCCCGATAGACACCATAATCTCTAAGTGTCAGTTGTAACTCCATTAAATATTTTGAAAAAATTTTAACTTGCTCAGTTGACTTGCCAGTCGTTCTTTTTTTTCGCCGTTTGGCGCCAATTGGAGACTCCAAGTGCAACCAGGTCCTTCTCCACCTGATCTTTCCAATAGAGTGGAGGTCTTCCTCTTTCTCTACTTCCCCTATCGGGTACTGCGTCGAATGCTCTCAGAGCTGAGGTGTTTTTATCCATTCGGACGAATGCGAAAGCGTAGCACCTGTCTCTTAATTCGCTGAACTACATCAATGTCGTCGTATAACTCATATAGCTCATCGTTCCATCGACTGCGGTAATCGCCGTTGCCAATGCGCAAAGTAAGATGGAGTCAGGTGTAGAAGTACACGCAAGTGTGGAAAGTTCTCTGAGCGCCATTCACTTGAGAATGGCTAGAAACGATTCTTTTACGTATGGTTCAAGCAGCTCACGACTTCCTGTCTTAGATCAAGTATCCTCTGGGTAGCCAAAAACATCCGTATGAAGGCGAGCTAAGGTAAGAGGGCGAAGCCTCCACTCCCCAGGTTTGTGCGCTGGGTTTGGGACACTCCACGTAAAAAACTCTACCAATGAAAAGTAAAAAACAGCCTCTTTATACAAACACCGTAGTTATTTAAGGAGAAGACAGATGTGTAAAGGCTGCTTATTGAAGCTGTTGAGAACACTTCGGGGTGATTTAAAGATCATATAGATAGCGTAATGAGGAAATCATCTGAAGGAACTTGAGAAAAACTGTCTGCATTTTATACTATATACATACTTCTGATAAATTAGAGATAGAGGAGGCGATAAATTCTGTGCGGAATTAAATTTATATCTAATACCGGTAATTTGGTAAACTATGAAGGCAATAAGATGTTACGCCATCGCTCTGTTTATAGTTTCCACAGAGAAGTGTTTGAAATGATATATACCGAAGTGAGAGTACTTTTTGTTGTTTTCAGCTCACTCTATACTCTTCAATTTAAAATGATCTCTTTTTCTCTAACAATTACTGTATATTGCCCTTATAAATATGTATACGAGTATATATGTATATATTGCCCTTATACAGTAAATGTTAGAAAAAAAGAGATCATTTTAAATTGAAGAGCAGTGAGAGAGCTGAAAATAACAAAAAGTACTCTGACTTCGGTATATACCTATAACCGAGAATATTTAAATGCATCCTATGCCATCTAACCAATAGGTTCGGGAAATATTTTTTGCTTATAAAATGTATGTCTGAAAAATTTAGTCGTCTTTCAGGGAAAAGGGTTCCGTGGGTTTTACGTCTTAAAAGCATCCGTTTTTTTATTGCCTTATGAAATTCTATAATTCTATATCTTTAGAATAATGTTCTAAATTCTCAAGTTGATCTTAGCAATAGTTTTGGAGATACAGCCTTGAAAAGTTTTACGCTTGAGTTCATCTACTATACTGTGTTTCAAAGCCTCCCACACTTTCTCGTGAACTCCTTAACCGATCTGAACGATTTTTTGCACAGGTCTTTGAGATAGTATTTACAAGGTCTAGAATGAGCTTTTTTCCGAGGGCCTGTCGAAAATGACGTCATAATTGACGCGTTTTGAATTTTTGCACAGGTCTTCCAGATAGTATTTACAAGGTCTAGAACGAACTTTTTTCCGACGACCTGACGTCGTACCGAATTTTGAATATATTCCTTAGAAAATTTTATATTTTTGTAATATTCGAGGAAGCCAGAAAAAAAGATATTATTTAAAACCCGTACCAATGAAGAGCGCCCCTTTTCTTAAACTCAAAAATTATCCCGAATAGTGCTTTCTTTCGCCATCAAATTAGAAATACAGGCAGGGTTGTAATAAAAGCAATACGTATACGGCTTGGTCTTAATCAGTACAGACATTTAAGTCGCAGGTGAATTCCTACTAATATGAAACGCATTAAGAGGTATTCTGGTCTAGAAATTTAAAAAAAAATCGATTTTTTTTTATTTTCAAAGTTTAACTATTCAAGAATATGGGTACAAGAGGATTTTTCAAAATTCAAACTATTTTCGGAGATATAGGCATTTTTCTGACCCGGCATCCAAACTGGTTCGGCCGAAACTAATCGAACAAAAGACTTTACGCGAAAATTTAAACGCGTTTTTCTCAAAACTGACTTTTTCGGAACGATACCCACGATTTCTCAGGTTCTACTGAACCGATTTACTTGAAATTTTTATAGAGTCTTCTTTATTGGCTTGTCTATGGTTGGAAATAGCACCATTCCCAAATTTTTATTTTCATTATTTTTAAAAAATTCGAAATAGTCAGAAAAAGTGATCCAAAAAAACTTTTTTTTCACAGTCTCTTTATTGGCTTGTCTATGGTTGGAAATAGCCCCATCCCCAAATATTTATTTTTATTATTTTTAAAAAATTCGAAATAGTCAGAAAAAGTGATCCAACAAAAACTTTTTTTTCAGGCAGTCGCCATTTTGTGAACAAAGTTTTTCCCACTTTTCCGTAGTTCCGGCCATTGCGACATTATTCTAGATTAATAATCTTTTTTTTGTTTGGTTTCAGATAACTAGGACGGTTGAAATCATGGGTATGGTCACGTGGAAGTGGGGGGTCTCATCAGCTCATAATTTTTGAAATTTTTTACTTTTTTTAGTTTTTAAATTTTTTCTGTACTCGTCTAAACTTAACAAATAACTAATAAAAAAATGGATAGTAAAAATATTAATTGCCTTTTTTTACGACACTTTAAAAATTACCTGAAATTCATGCTTCTAGACCAGAATACCCCCATAAAAGATAAAATGGTCGCTGGAAAATCGATCGAAAGCCGAATCCTCAGACGTGTAAGAGCTTAGTATTGATCAAAGCTACTTCTACTGCATATTTTAGACTGAGCTCAATATTTTTCTCTATCCCTTATCATTCATTTTCGTTGCGAATGAAATATTTGAAGGGCTAAGTTCGGGCGTCACCGAACATTTTATACTCTCGCATGGTAAAGTGATAATCGAGGTTTCATAATACGTCATTTACATATTTTTCAAATACCGTATTTTTGTAAAGTTTTATTCCGCTATCATCATTGGTTCCTAATGTATATATTATACAGAGAAGGCATCAGATGGAATTCAAAATAGCGTTATATTGGAAGAAGGCGTGGTTGTGAACCGATTTCACCTATATTTCGTACATGTCATCAGGGTGTTAAGAAAATATTATATACCGAATTTCATTGAAATCGGTCTAGTAGTTCCTGAGATATCGTTTTTGGCACGCCCATATTCAATTTTTAAAAAAAGCCTGGGTGCAGCTTCCTACTGCCATTTCTTCTGTAAAATTTAGTGTTTCTGACGTTTTTTGTTAGTCGGTTAACGCACTTTTAGTGATTTTCAACATAACCTTTGTATGGGAGGTGGGCGTGGTTATTATCCGATTTCTTCCATTTTTGAACTGTATATGGAAATACCTGAAGGAAACGACTCTGTAGAGTTTGGTTGACATAGCTTTTCCGAAAAAATTACGTCCAAATATGCCCCTCCCTAGTGCGATCCCTTGTGCCAAATTTCACTTTAATATCTTTATTTATGGCTTAGTTATGACACTTTATAGGTTTTCGGTTTCCGCCATTTTGTGGGCGTGGCAGTTGGCCGATTTTGCCCATCTTCGAACTTAACCTTCTTATGGAGCCAAAGAATACGTGTACCAAGTTTCATCATGATATCTCAATTTTTACTCAAGTTACAGCTTGCACGGACGGACGGACGGACGGACAGACGGACGGACGGACAGACAGACATCCGGATTTCGACTCTACTCGTCACCCTGATCACTTTGGTATATATAACCCTATATCGGACTCTTTTAGTTTTAGGACTTACAAACAACCGTTATGTGAACAAAACTATAATACTCTCCTTAGCAACATTGTTGCGAGAGTATAAAAAAGAAGAGTGAGTGTTTTGTTTAGCTCTACCGATTCCCTATAAAAAGAGGTAAGCCAATGAAACTCATCAAGCCGATTACGGTCACTCTCTTTAAACACAAAATCCCAAATTTAGAAATTTTTCTCCCAGCTTCTCCTCCCTGTTTTACCATTCCTCTAAAATTTGTATGAAGAGGTCATTACTCTCTATTTCGGCTACATGCTGATCCCCTTTTCCAGCTAAATTTATCCCACAAAATCGCTTAAACTAAAAACTGCAAACACTTTCGGTACACAAAGTAATATAATTGCGAAGTTACTACCGAAGCGCGCCGGCGAACAGCACTAAACGACCAGCAATTTGCGAATCAGTGTGACCAGCAATCAGTAACGCAAATGTTGTCGTCGCCGAATAAAGCACACATAACGAGCGCTAGCTGGCGCAACAGCTCGGACAATAACAATAACAATATGGGGAAATCTCCAAAGTATTCGTTAAATGACCACTGCGAGGCGATGTTTGAGCGCATACTTAACTGATATCGAGCATAGACGTGGCGTATGTGTGTGCGTGTGTGTTGGTGTGGGACAGATATTTGCGAGCGCCACGTCCTTGCCGCTTGGCTGGCTCTGGCGTGACCGTGGCCGGTAGCTTTCACTTGTCGGACCTTTTATGTGCGCAAATTAAATTTGAATAAAAATGTCCATTGTATAATACCGTAAACAACAACAATAACCGTCCAAATTGAAGGCAACAATTGCGAAATAATCACTTCGGAGAATTCGAAGCTTTACAAAAGCAACGAACGGCCAAGCGAAAAAAGTTTCACTAAAAACTGTAAAAGTATGAAAGCGCGTAGCAGCGGCGAATGAATAAAGCTGAAATATGCTGTGAAAAGCGAAACTATGATAAAAAGTAGTAATAAATATGTAGTGATGAAAAAATATATAAAATATACAAATATATGGAGTTAGAAAAAACGTATAAGGATGCGCTAGGTTCGGGCGGAAATGCGCTCTAAATATTGTCGAAAATGTTTGAATGGTTAAAGTGTGGAATATAACGGACTGTCTGGAACAATTTGTGATAAGAAAGTACCGTTAGAAATCCATAATCGTTCTTGTCTCAATTTTTATCAGAGATTCCGAGGGAGCATTTATCAGGAGCGCAAGATCCTTATTATAAAGCTAGGTCAGTGGATACTGCCTTGCATACTATCGTGTCATGGCTTGAGGAAGCCATTAGGTGTAAAGAATTCGCTGTTCGGACCTTCCTTGATATTGAGGGAGCTTTCAATAACGTCCAATTGGAAACAGTCGTAACTGCTCGGGACGATCTTGGGGTTGAATCAAACCTCAAAGACCTCATTTTCAGTCTTTTGTGCGACAGAGTGATTAAAACGAAATTGGGCAACAGTTGAAGTTGAATAGTTGAACAGTCGGAAGAGGTCTCGCCATCAACCCAAATAAAACTGAGATGGTTTATTTACTAGAAGAAACAAGATCCCGGTAGCACCGCTGCCGCAAATGGGAGACATTCGTCTGCAACCGGCGGATACAGTGAAATATGTAGGGCTCATCCTGGATTGTAAGCTTTCATTTAAGCCGAATATCGAAGAGAGAGCAAAGCAGGCATCGATTGCCATATACGCTGTAGAGGAACCATTGACAAAAAATGGGGTCTATCACCGAAAGTGGTTCTCTGGCTCTACAACACCATAGTTAAGCCCATTATGTTCTATGGAACCTCTATATGGTGGAGGGTTCTAGAAAATACCACACTTGCAAAGAAACTCGAGGGCGTTCAACGGGTGGCGCTCATCAGCATGTGTGGTGCACATGGTGCCCGGAGACATCGTCGGAAAGTGTATGGCTGTGAAGGCTGCTATCAGGCTCAGAGAATCTGGGTTCATAAAAGAACACGTATCTGAACACTAGGAAACCCTCACTCACTTTGACTTCATAACGGTTCACTTGAATAGTGGAGTCGCCAAACCGAACTCTGGCGTCTCCATATCTGCCCGTATACCGGCGAAGAAGTTGTTAGTGGGAAAAGCCGTTGGAGAAGAGGAGCAGTGAGCTTCTACAACTATATAGCCGATCTTCGCGGGAGTTTGGCCAGCGCTGTCGCAAAAACCTAATGGCCATTACGCTATTGGCGACCATGCTGTAAGGTGGGAAGCTTAACAGTCGCAATCTGCAGAAGTTGTATAGAAAAAGATGCGGTGGAGATAACTCAGCACTTCCTTCTTAACTGTCTTGTGTCACTTTTGAGAGGTCAAGGGTTAAGCGCTTGGGAGCACATACCTTCAGATATCCCACCGAACTGGCGGGAATGGACATTTAACGTCTGGGCAAATTTGTATTGGCTACTAAGCGTTTTGCTAATCTGTAAGTCCGAACTCAGGAGTTCTTATTATCGATGACTTCACAAAGCACTACATATAGCTGTCCATGTGTAATCTTTCAGGATCAGCCATCTAACTTGACTAAACTTTATCTTTATTAGAGATGTCCACCTACTCGTACAAATCAAACGGAATTACAAAAACCATTATATTCCTTTTAAGAGTCTAGGCGGAGGTTTAGCTGGATTTCATTTAGTACGCAAAACTACACAAAACAAAATACACAAAACAAACATCTAAGTCATCGAAGTCAAAGGAAAGTGAGCTCTGCCCACTATCAACAGCATCAAGTTATTTCATTTTCAATATCGTTTAGATATCTGGCATAGGAGCTTGCCTTCTTGTCCACTTACATTAGTCTGAGAGCTAACTGGATCAACGATATCTGCCTGCTTTGTAGCACGGAAGTATTAACCTTCTGTAAGTTTATCGGATGATGGTTGATGATCAGTTTCTTCTTGCTCTTAGCAAGGTTCATCTTTCCGTAATCGTCGAAGTTCTTACTGAACTTTGTCCAATAGGTAACCATGTGGTAAGCAAAAATCTTGTCGGACGAAAATTATGAAAATACATATTTTCTGCGATCCAAAAAAGATAACCAAAACTGATATTAGCCGAGTCCTTATGATCAATATAAAACAGTTTTAGGCATCAGAATGGACGCGTGTTTTAACCTGTGCGATCCCTGTTGGCAAACTACATGTATGATTCTCGTAAGCATGCGAAGATTAAAAGCAGAGCTGTGTAGAAAAGAACTTGAAACACCGGCTTGAGTTGATTTGTGGAAGATCTAGAGTGCTCAGTAAGATCCAATTGTCTCTTTTAGTAGGAATTCTGACCACGGAAGAGAAAAAGTTCCGTGTTTCTAAGCAATAAAATCGAGCATGAATCGAACAAGCAACTGGTATAACTCTGATATTTTTAAGGAGTCACAATCAATCGTAAAGTGGACCAAATTATTTTCACCTTTAGAGCATGCTACCAAAGCCTAAATAAAGTACACATAAAATAAAATATTAAGCAAAAAACTAACATTCCGGGTCTAGCCATGGGCCACCAGCGCAATGTACTGTTGCTTTCCATATTGTTGTTGCTGCGCATTTTACATTTACAATCCGTAACTGTGCGCAATGTGGCTTCCTTCCATCGTTTTACATTGCCATTGTGATGTCACAAAAGTTACGACTCAAAAAACATACAAAAAATAAAAAAACGAAGCAGGAAGAAGAAGAATCGGCGGAACTTGGCAAAGAGTAAATGGGCCACGACTCGGTCACTATATAAAATGACGGGGAATTGAAAGAGAAATTATGACAAATAAAAAAATCAAAAGAACAAAATCAGAAACGAGAAAGAAGAAGAAGAAGAACAAAGCAAAAGTAAAAGTACCGAAAATATGCACAGTTATGCGTATAGAAATGGAAGCGCAGCGTTCGAATCGATTGCGAGGAAATGAGACGGACAAAAGTGGAGCGGCGGCGGCGCTGCCAGGGCGGTGAGTTGGCCTTCGTCTGTGTGTAGAGAAGATGAAGAGCAAACAAATTATACAAACATTTGTTGAAATGCCCAATTAGGGTATCACTTAAAAGTATTACAACAAAAATAATAGAAAAGAAAAAGAAAGGCAAAGAAAGAGGAAAATACAATAAAAGCAAAACAAATATTGTGCACAGCGAAGAAACAACGAAACGGTTGTAGAAAATTAAAGGGGTCATTGAGCGTGGCAGGCAAATTCATAACGGATAAACAGACACAGTTACAAATTTACGAAAGCTGCCACAGTACAGCTATGTATATACCGAAATATACATGATTTGGCGCAAACTCCATTTGCAGTGCTTTGTTTTACTTAAATTGGTTTATACGCAAATGAAGTGAAAACGCCAGCATTGCACCATTTCGATTTTGGCGAGAAAAAGAAGGTAGCGAATCCGTGCGGGAAGTAATTTGCTTAATGTACTCGGTTATACCATTTAACTGCTTAATTAAAGGTGGTTATGTGAGGCTGCTGGGTTAACTTGGTGTGAGTCGTTATGAAAATATGTATAGTATGGACGAAGATTTCTTAATAAGAGGAGCTCAAGTCGGAGGGTAAAAAGCTAGTCATGGACCTTCAACAGGAAGACGGTACTTTATGTAGAAGTTAATCAATCACGAAGTCGCGGAGAATGGCGAATCGAAGTAAGGACTGGTATAAATACAATAAAGTGGTATAAATATAAGAAACTGGTATAAATATAATAAAGTGGTATAAATGTATTCAATACACCAAATCGTGACGAATAGCGATTCGAAGCAATGACTGGTGGTATACATATAACAAACTGGTATAAATATAAGAATGTAGCATAAATAAAATATACTAGTTTAAAAAAAGGATATCGTATAGGAAATTGTGCTAACAATTTCATCAGCCCTATAATTAATAACTGGATTATTGTAAATAATATGATAAACTGGTATAATTATATAAGGGTGGAGCACCAGAATCTTGTACAAACATAACGACCTTTTTAAATAAATTTATAATTAATTTAAATTAGAAAGTCGTTAATCGATCAAAAAACCGATATAATTATATCAAACTGGTATAATCATCCAGGGGTCTACCACTATTATCAGGAATGCAAATAATAATTGAAAAATTAAAAATAATATAATTAACTAGTATAATAACATAAAAATATAAATATTTTAAACTGGTATAATCATAGAAGGATAGATAACAGGTGTTTTATCACCATAATCAAACAACCAAAAAATATTTGAAGGGTTGCAAATATAATTAAACTAGTATAATAATATAGGGATCGAACATTAGGTACTTTTATATCTCTATAACAAGGTTTCCATATAATAATTAAAGAATCGTTAATCGAATTAACAACTGATATAAACATATTGAATTAGTATAATCAACCAGAGATAGAATAACAAGCGGCTTACTAGGGTAATCCCAACTGTATTCCCAAATAATAGTTGGAGAGTGGAAAATAATATAATAAACTGGTATAATGATAAAAGAGTCGAACACTAGTCGCTTATATCACTGTAACGAGATTTATAAATATACGTAATAGAACAAAAGACTGGTATAAAAATTTTAAATTGGCATAATCATCGAGGGATAAATATTAATAATAAACTGGCAGGAACATACAGGGATGGATAAAAAGGATATTACGACTGTAATCACTTATCCAAATAATAGTTTGAGGATGGAAAATAAATTAATAAACTGGTATAATAACATATATACACAATACCAGACAGTTTTATCTGTTATTTTTAAATGCGGTTTTCAAATTATAATTCGGGGCTGTAAATTGGACAGAAAACTGGTATAAATGTATTAAACTGGCATAATCAAACAGAAATACAATAATAAAGAGTTTACCGGCTGTAATTCGGAATTCAAATATTAATTGGAGTGTAGAAAATAATATAATAAAATGTTATGCCAACAAAAGAGTCGACTATAAGAGCCTTATATTACTAAAATGAGGTTCATAATATAATTGGAGAGTACAACTGGTACAAATATAATAAACTGGTAATATCATCCATGAATTGCATAACAAGCTCCTTATTACTGTAATCGTGAATCCAAAAAAAAATTATTGGAGAGCAGCGAATCGAACAAAACAATTCGAACTGGTATAAAATGGAAAAGGAATCGTTAGCGATAATATTAATGCTTTTAGATGAGCCAAAATACTTGGAGATCGACAAATCGAACGAACAACTGGTATAAACAGTCGACTGGTATAATCAAATAGAGAGAGGTTGAAGACTAACGTTTTTGTTATTCAGATAAATATTTTTAAAATAGAGTACACATTTCAAACATTGTGAACAGAAAAGTTGCGAATAAAAAGCGCCGAAAAATAATTAAAATGTTTCTTTTTAGGCTATGTCGTTCCCATGGTAGATGATTCTCCAGCAGAATGCTTCATCGATTCGAAACTCTTGGGAGGCAACGAAAGCCAGGGCGTCCACACATCTAACAGCATAGTGATCTATCTGCACTTGGGATGTTTAGCTGCCGTGACCTTGCAAAGGTTAGACGCAACTGGCGAAATTTCGTGTTCTCGGCCCAGACCGATCCTTGGTTTAGTGCCAAACATCTGGCGAACTATGAACTCCAGATTGAAGTAGTAGAAAATGTGAAATTGCCGATTGAGGGGGAAGGTTATGTTGTCATCTCTAGTGTAGAACATCTGTGCGAATAGTGCGATACTCACAATCGACCATTAAAGGGAACTGTGTGGTTGAGGAAACATCTTTTATTGCACTGTTTTGAGGTCGGTTTTTCCATCGTTCCGAAATTGTGCTGTCAAAAGAGCTGCCGACTTTCTGGTCAATGTAATCGGAACGTATCCAGATTTATATCTCACAAGGAACTGTCACCTCCTTTTCATTTTCGGCAACTAACATTTGGTGTTTGCTTTGGGAAAGCTCATTAAGGTGCCATGCGAACAATCAAAGTCAGACAACAGATTCTGGGAAATATGTTCCTTGTCAATAGCGGTTTCACAAACTTCGATCATAGATTTTAGACCAGGGAGCTAAATATATTATCGAAAAAAGGCGCTGCCACACACTCCAATCATAGATTTTTGACCAATTTAAGATTGATTTAAAGTAGGGTCGTTCAAGAAGTAAAGTAGTTCTCTAAAACTGAGTTAAAAACACACTTCACCCAAAGCAATGTAAGTTTGTAAATTCGAATCCATGGATATATGCCAGATGCTGCCTCAAAGGCATAAATTGCTCAGTGATAAGCGAGTTGGGCAGCATGACCACTTCCATTACCCCAATTAATATGCCTTTTGGATCCTTATTGTGTACTTGTTAGGTCTGAAACATTAAGTGCGCTGCCCTAATAACTTCTTGCTAAAAACATTTATTAAATAAAACATGTGCACACAAAAGATAACTGTACTGCAGCGAGTATACGCGCGACATTAAAATTAAATGAGATTTCTATGCTGCCATGAGTCTTTCACGAAAGAGAAAGATAACAAAATTTAACGGTGAGTATAAACTAGTAAAAAATAGCACATGCTCGTATAACGAAAAGGGTCATAAAGAGCGCGTCAATAAAAAACAACAGAAAGTGAATTGAAAAAACAACAGCAAAAACTAGCGTGCAGACAATTTTTTTTCGGTAAAATAGCGCAAAGTGAAGGACAAAGCATGAATCTAGCGGACACATTTTAGTTGAGGCTAATAAATTTCAAGCAATACGGATGTCACATGGATGACATAGCATGGTCACAAACACACAAGCACGCATTTGCAGAGATATGTTTATGCTGATATGATATTCATTAGTTAAAACGACTCTGTTTTATATATAATATATCGTAGATTTTTATGGATCTATATGTTTATACCCTGCACGGTTGATAAAAATTAAGTCCTTGTATGGAAAACTGTTTTATTTGACGCAATATCTTCACAACATTTAGCATAGCATATTGGCCAAAGCAGCACTATATTCTCTGGAGAAATCGTTCAGATCGGGCCTCTATAGCATATAGCTGTCATACAAACTGATTAATCGAAATCAAGTTCTTGTATGGAAGACTCGATTATTTGACAAGATATCTTTACAACATCTGTCATAGAACATTTTCTGAAAGCAGCACTATAACATCTGAAGAAATCGTTCAGATCAGACTACTATAGTATATAGCTGCCATACAAACTGACCAATCACAATCAAGTCCTTGTATGGAAAACTTTTTTATTTGAAAAGATATCTTCACGAAATTTGGCATGAACATTTTCTAAAGCAGCACTATAATCTCTGAAAAAATCGTTCAGATCGGGTCTCTATAGCATATAGCTGCCATACAAATTTATCGATAAAAATCAAGTCTTCGTATGGAAAACTTTTTTATTTGATAAGATATCTTCACAAAATCTGGCAAAAATTTTCATCCAAGGCAACCTTACAATCTCTGCAAGTATTGCTCAGATCGGACTACTATAACACATAGCTGCCATACAAACTGATCGATCAAAATCAAGAAAAATCTCCTTTTACACTCTTTTATCCTAAAAGATATGCAACTGTGAAGGCTGTTATAGTTTCGGTGCAGTCGAAGTTGACGTTTCTTCTTATTTTATATGCTTGTTTGTGCACGCTTGTAAAAACATTAGTTATATGCTCGCATTCGCGGTTGCTACTCACCCAGCATTTGGTGTGAGCCGCTGTCGGAAGGAAGAGATAACGATAAATGCTACACTCTGATAGCCAGCATCATCAGCGGCAGCCACATAGAGACCAACACAAAGCGGCTGAACCAGAACGGACATATATTTTGCATACACTCATACACACATATATGTATGTATGTGAATAGCTACAACAAATTTCACGCCATGCTTGTAAAAGAGGCCATAACCAGAGCGGAGATGAATAACCAGGGTTGTGGAAAATATTTTCTCATACAAAATACTAGAAAATGTTAAGGTGTGCGTGTATGCATGTTAAGTAAAAATCAGCCAAAAATGCGCAGCATGAAATTTCACAACAAGAACAACAACAGCAAGTAGTGACAGCAAATGACATAAAATTCGGCTTTCAATATAAGCACACACACACACACAAACCCAAGCAAGTTCAACAGCTTCAACGAATCGGTTAGCTGAATGTACTACTAAGAATATTTAACAACCAGAGTGACAGCGCCTTTTATGACTTTAGTAGCAAAATGTCAACTGTTGTAATGGAGCAAGGGCCACTGACGACCGTAAATGGGCAAACGATGCATTGTTGTGTTGCAAAGGCAGAGCAGCAAGCGGCCAACGGCCTGAATGTGTGAGCGCTTAGACCAAATATTACCAAAAGCAAGGACTTAGCAGAGCCAGGCAGGCAGCAGTAATCATCCAGCGACCGGCCTCCAGCCTCCTGCAGGCAGCAGCGTCCAGTAGCTCGCCAGCTGAGACGAGTCTGAGTGAAAATATTTATGTGCTTCGAAGTTGTTGTAATGTGTTTGTTCTTGTTGTTATTATTTTTGTTGGTTTTACCGGATTTGTTGTTGTTGTAGTTTTTGTTGTTGTAAATGTTGTTATTTTCGTTGTAACTGTTGTTGTTGTTATTGCTGCTACTTTTTGTTGTTGTTGTTTTTGCTAAAATCTTTATTTTTGTTGCTCTCATTTTTGTTGTTGTAACTGTTGTTGTAGTAGCTGTTGTTGTTACCAGAATTTTTATTTTTGCTGCTCTTAATTTTGTAGTTGTTGCTATTGTAGTTGTTGTTGTTGTTGCTTTTGCAGTTGTTCTTGTTGTTGTGGTTTATGTTGTTATTGTTTTCATTTATGTTGTTCCTGTTGTCGTTGTTGTAGCTGCCCTCGCGACGCCTTTGACCATTTAAGCTGCACTCTGCCTGCCTGCCCGCCTTCATGGCCGCCTGGGCGTATACGCAATTTTCGAAATTCCGCGGCACTCCCGCTTGCTGTTCCCATTCCCCGGGTTAAGTTGGGAATAAAAGTCTTGTCAAAGGAAGTGGAAAGTTGCCTGTGCCAATGCCGCTGTTGTGCGCGCTCATTCCGGTGCTGTTAAAACTCATCCTGCCAACAAGTTTTCTCGGCAACAACAACAACAAAAGCGTTAAGCTTCCCCCAACTTAAAACAAAAAACGAGAAAGGACGGCAAGCAATGAGCTTGTGAACGAGTCAACGAATCAGTGAATCAGCCTACCATAACGTCGCTAAATGGCATTGCTTCAGTCCGTCGTGAGTCGTGCAAGTGACCCTGTAGGAAAAGTAGAATGTAATGGTATTGTCAAAGAAATCTAGTGGATGACCACACAGCTCTTCAAGCGTTAATTAAGTAGCATCTTAGAATGTAATACATAAGTTTGTCTTATGGTGGGATAGCTCTATCTTTCAAGGAGAGAAAAATCTGCCAACCAAGCTACGCTAAGTTGTATTCAAGGTAATGCTTGGTTGAAATTAAATCTAGTCCTTTTTAGTATGAAAAGTAAGCTAAATGATACGAAGCTATTTTAGAATATACTTTCTGGACAGAGGCAGATCATCGCATTCGAAATTTAATTTCGTTACAACTGATATAAATATATGAAAAGAGGCACTTCTTTGGGTAGTCTAAGCTACTTTAGATGATTTGATGTCGTGGGCGAAAATATGAGATTTTACTTTAGACAAATAGGTTATGGCGTTTTGTTCTTTACATATAGTTTCTGGAGGTGGAGCTCTTGGTGTTGCCTATAAACTCCGCTATAATCTCCACCCTTACTAGCTTAGTTCTGAGCAGAAAGAGTAAATATAGATTAAGTTATAGGGCCGGTCCTCGATAACGTAAAGAACGATCTCACTTGAACAGAAGCGAAAACTGTTCTTTAGTGATTACCAAAATTTCTAGATCACCAGAGATTACTAGATCTAAAGTCACTGGGATACAAGTATATCCATTTATTGTAGATCAGATAATCGAGAAGGTACAATCTTCTATAAAAGTGTGCAGCTGATGGCGCACAGTGGTGCCACAAAAAAAGGAATTATTCAAATTTGTGAAGAACTAATCAAATAACATTGTCCGAATACTTGGGCTTGATATATTCAATGGTTTTTTGTTGGGAGAGCCTCAAAGTCCAACAAAGTATCAACGTAAAGTTAACTATAAAATACCAATTGTAAAGTTTCTATTTATTAAAACCAATGTTATATCATCATCAAATGTATTGTTTTTTTTAAAATGATGTTTTTTCATGGTCTAAAAAAATCAATATTTCACAACTTCAACAGAATATAACTATTGAGAAGCGCGTACAACACAAAATAAACTTTAAAATCTCCTTAATCGATAGAAAAAAATCAGCTGCCATTAGCTGCCAATTCATGATAATTAGGCTGTGATAATTTCGAAAATATTGCAACTTTTGTGATTATATTATATGGGAGATGGGCGTAATTGCCCATCCATTTAAACAAGCTTATATTTACAAAATATTACACTGTAGAAAATTTTGTTACTGTAGGATGATTTTTGATTTTTGTGTTATATGGGAAGTGGGCGTGGTTGTGGGTGGATTTAAAAAATTTTTTTTTTTTCATCTAATTTGGCAATATGAGAGATGTCCCACGATTCCTTCTATTGTTTGCTTGTTGAAAGTCATAACATTGGTTTTGCGAACTGGATAACTGTGGTTCCCACGGCACTGTTGACAGTCATAACTTCGAATAACTCCTGTTGGTACTACTTCGGACTGAGTAGGAAATTTAAAAGTAAAGTCCTCTCCCGACGAACCTTCTACACGTCTCTCATCATCCACATCCTGTTATATGGAGCAGAGGCATGGAAAAAAACATCTGATGAGCCGGCCTTAAGAGTGTTCGAGAGAAAGGTTTTGCGGAAGATACTTATATGGCCCTTTGCGCATTGGCAATAGCGAAGATTAGGTGGAGAAGGACCTGTTTACACTCGAAAGGAAAGAACGACTGACGCGCGGTTGTAAACTTGGCTATAACCGCGTAAGCGGTAAGAAGAAGAAGTTCAGAGAACCTCTTGTATTCTACTTTGCGTTAGTAGGATCTTGCGGTGGCAAATGTTTTAATTCTTGAACGGGGCTTGCCAAGCTCGCTATAGCTATATGTGCAAGCGCAAGAGGACAGCGGAGTATAAACTCGTTCTCAATCGGATGAAATTGGGTTATGGTTTCACTTGCACAAACCAATCGGATTACAAAGAGCTTAGGGCTAGTATTACCACTCTGAGGATTCATGTAACTTTTGACTGATTTATATGATAGTAAGCATAAAACGAACAGCAACACTTAATTCAACCAATCTTTATTCCTACTGGCTAGCTCTATAAGCAGAAAAAATTCTATAGCTCTGTACGCGGAGGCGGCGTAACCGTCGAGTATATTTGTTTGCCATTTTTGCCTAGCTTCCGGTCGCAATAAAATATTTATGCAAATTTGAGTTCTTTGTTTAAAATTTTAATGAAAAACGAAAATAAAGTTATTTATTTGTTTTTGTGCACAATTATTTGTACGCGCGTTTACCATCTGGCCTGCTCTCATTTCTTTCGAAATGCCTTATTATCTGCCATTAGTGCTGCTAAAGCTTTAACTGCCGAACGAGCTGAATGAAAGCCGGTATGGACGTCATCTTAGGGCAACATCTTTGCTCTTCGCAATTTGGCAATCAAATCATTTGTCGTACTGGCAATTGACTTTGCTAAGACTCTTAAATAACTACTTTGCATTTCAGCGCTGTTTCTTGAACTTATTGGGTAACTGCCATTTATTGGATCTCGCGCTGAGTTAATACTAATAAAAAGTGACAATAAACCAGCGCTCAACAGACATAAAAATAAGCATTATTTCAGCAATACATCGGGGGTATAAAAACTTAACTTGATAAAAGTGAGCGGAACAAGCTTCAACTTTTGTTGATGGACAGTATATTTTTTATGTTCTCACAGACATTAGTAGGCAGATTTTTGTGTACGAGGTTTGTTGGTAAGGTCAGTTATGTCTTAAGAGAAGAGATTTTCAACAATACAGAGTGTGCTTTTTTTAGGTTGTAGAGGTAGGAAAGATGGTTTCCAGAATGCTACAAAGTCGAAGTATCGTTCTTAGAATACTGGACCCTTTTCGTTTAATAATACAGAGTGTGCCATCTTTTAAGCTAAAGAGGATGTTCTCGATGATTAACATGGGTCATTTTACCAAGCGTAACATTTGCATTGCTATCTTACAGAGAAGAGTTCAAAAGAGTTGATTATGCCGACGGTTCTACATGAAGATTGAGAATCGTCTGTTTCTTGTGTCGTTTATATATTAGAAAGAATCTTAAAATCTTAACGAAGTCCATGAAATTCCTGAACAAAAAAAAAATTGGGCTTATTTGTCCTTTATCTTTGAAGCCATGGACGTATTGTTCCAGAAAAGTTTGACTAATTCGAACAATATCTAGATTAAGATAGAAGTATACAGAGTCCATACTTTAATTGACCTCAGACCGATAAGCTTAAAAATGTGATCTATTGTGTCCTTACCTGTCATCAAAAGACTTCATTTAATCTACTCAAGTCAATAAGGCTTAGTAAAGCCCCTGACCTAAAGGTTATAATCCGAGCTTTTTTCTCCGATAACTTGACACCTTCTTCTTGCGATTGCTGCGCAATTTTGGAGTATGTGCTATGTTGTCTCTCTATTTGGTCACAGAAGTGGCACAGATCCGCGAAGCTGTACCTAATCTGAGCAGATGCAGCCTGCAGTGACCGTTATGAAATTCAACAAGCTGTCTTAATTTGTTTTTGGGAAGAGTGCTTAGCTTCTTGAACCGTTTTGTATCGAACTCTCCCAGAAACAGCTTTAGCTGTCGAGACCCTTGTTATTTTTGGCGTTTTTCTCTGGCCCTTGCCTCTTCCCGTAGCTAGTCTCAAAAACTATTCTCAAACTATTCCAATCCTATCGGACTGATTGCCACAGCTTCTTTTGTTAGGAGATCGGCTAGCTAATTTCCTTTGCTGTCTCTACGCCCAGAGATCCATGCTAGTGAGATATTGCTTTCAGTTGAGAGTCTATTAAGCACCCTTCGATACTCCAGTACAATTGTTGATTTGATTTCAGCGGACGAGATTGCCTGCAGTTTCGCTTGACTATCACTGAGAAAGACAATTTGCACTCCGTGATGGTTTTTCTCTGGAATTATCTCGCGATATCTGCTAATGGCATAGACATCAACTTCAAAAATACTAGGAAATCCGCACAGGAACACCGATAGTTTAGTATGTGTTTCCACTATACCAGCCTCAAGTCCATAAATCATTTTCGAGCCATCTGTATACCTTTGCTTTGCTACTACGAAGGTACTTCACAAGGATGGAGTTCTTTCATTCACTTTTGCTACCCAATGACTGATTGAGTCTTTTTTCAAAGTAAAACTTCTGGGTTATGTCGTCTCTGGGAATGAGAGCCAACGATAGACACTTTCTTGTTCAGGCGAATTTTACTAACCGGACTTTCTATTGGGACTTAGGGTTGTTCTCATGAAACTAAGTTGGAAATCGCGGGTTCCGTTTCTCTCTATATTAAAATTTTGGAAACGCAAACGTTCAGTCAGTAACCTTATTGATGCCAAATCATCGACCATCCGATATTGTTCTACGGTGTAGAAGTGTGATTTCCTCCATAAAAAATTTTCTACATATCGTTCGAAAAGTCCAATGCAATCAGTCTCCAACTTATCGATCTACCCGCGTACAATATTTGCTTGTAGCTTGCCTTCTGTGCTTCCTATATGATTTATCGGCACTTTCATTTTACTCTTCCAACCCTCCACCACCGCTCCAAACGACTCTCAGCCGTACATCTGTGCCAAACAGTTCACTCTCAATTAACGCAACAATTTGTAAGCTGCTTACCGTGAAATGCTTTTGGCCTGCATGTCAAGAGTCAATAGCGGATGGCTGTGCATGCCATGCTACCGCTCGCTTCCGTCTAACGTCCACAATTTCCACGCTGCGACCCATCATATTCATAGTCAGAAATTCCATAGGCAACGGCAACGTCGACAGCGACGGCCGCTACGCCATCGCCAGCACCCTAGCCGTCGTCATTAGCACACCCAACGCATGAGTTCGTTGCGATTTTACGAAATCATGCACCGTTAAATGTCGCTTATGCGTGATGAATGTGGGTCGTTGGGCCGCACTGCGTGCAGCAGCATTTCAAGATTCCACAATTGACTGCCTGTCCATGCCATTCGCCATTGGCGGCCATAAGGCCTGCATGACTTCGCATACATACATTTTTCGGAATACTATGTATTGGCTGCTGACCGCGTAATCATCAACGTGCTCATGCACACTTGTGACGGCGTACGACAACGGCAAATTCCGATTGCGTACAACGGCTGATGAGCCTTTGGCGTTGCTTAGTGGGCGCTCACTAACATTTCCCATGGGGCAGATATTGGTACTGTGGTGTGTGTGTGTGTGGGAGTTCCCAGCTCTTGCATCCAAGGCGCATTGTCGCTTTCTTTGCATGTGTTTTGCTAATTTTGCGAAACATGACAGCGTGTGTTTATGAGAACTGAAAGCAGTTGGGGAAAGTCATTGAAAATGTAGTTCCTTGCTCTGAGATAAGTTGTTGAGGTATTTTATGTTTATGAATGGCCGATGTCGTAGCTAAGTGTGTCCGTAGGTCCTGATTGACACTTCAATCAATGTGTAGTTTGAAGAAATGGTAGAACAATAACGATCGTCATTCGGAAGGAACAATACCTGCCAGTTTTTTTCGCCCAACGTTCGAAAATTCGGAAAGACTTCCATTAGGTTGGGTTCCGCCGGTATTTGATCGAGACAAATGTTAGTCAACTAATCACTCAACCCACTCAGTGACGGCAATTAGTTATAAAATACCGAGTGAATATATAGAACTTAGTGACCAATGACACAAGATCTCTTTGATCGTTCGAAACCATCATAGCGAGTTTTATAAAGATATACCACAACCTGCTTGTTAAGCATTCAAAACACATTTATTTCATAAGTGAAAACCTTGGAAATTTAGACATCAAAGCCCTAGCTAGGCTGAGTCTCCAAAATTAAAAAAATATTGTCTGTTCCGTTCTATTTTTGAGGCTGAAAAAGCGCTAGGATAGAGGAGAGATGAGAGAAACAATCTTTCTCTCTCAAAAAGTAACGGGTTCTATCCCTGAATTAAAGCTATAGGTCTTAGATATTATTTTAAAAAGCTCTTTAAAAGGAAGGATGGGGACTTATCATCAAAAAAACGAGGTTCGCAAGTCAACAAGTATGTAAGTATTCAGAGATACCAAAGTTGTAAGAAAAAACCAAGATCATATCTGTATTCTCCGATTTTCCTTATACGAACCTTAAAAGCATAAGTATTAAGTCAGGGTTGAAATTTTTTTAGTCTACAAGTAGAAGATCTTGCAGTCTTAGTACGGAACAATCTTGGTACAATCTTCCCATTCTGGTATAGATATAACGAAATACTGAGTTTACCCAGATTAAATTGAATCCTGGGTGAGCGTCTCTGATGCCATCCATATCTGTAGAAGTAGAGATACTGGTCCAAAATAACTTAGATAGTTTAGTGGCACGGTACAAGTGTTGTCCATTTTTCCTAAGGAGACTTTCGTTAATGAAAAAAAGTTCCAGATGGAGGCCTTGGAGCGGGTGTTATGATAACTCTCTTGAAAAATGCTTTCAAGTCATTCTTTATGTCCAGTTAATAAATAATAGTTTACCGTCTACTGCCTTTGGGAATAGTCTACTGGTTCTTGAAAAATGAAGCAATATCCAGACGAAAGTACGGCCATCGAGGGTGGTGCTAGTGTAATCCACTGAGCAAGGCCGTTCAGTGGCTCCTTTATGAAAGCTGTTGAAATGACCGACATCATGGATTTGACAAAAGACTCAAAGTCATCCGTTTCAACCAATTTGGGTTCTCGGTATAATTATTATAACGGGTGATTCAGGTGGAGGTACTTTTTTCAATAGCCTTTTTTTTTTAAAGATCGCGCGTAAGTCATGTTATCACCCACGTTAAGACCAAGCATTCATTACTGGATAACAAAATATAGGGGCCGTAGCTGAGAGTAAACACGAAGACCGTGGAGGGCCGATTCGTCGCCGTATGACGTATGAAACGAATTAAAAAAACAGCTCGTGCAAGAACTGAAGCCGCTCGACCTTCTCAATCCACATCGCTTTGCTCTGTGGGCTCTTGATAAGTTCCAAGGTTGGACGTTTTTGAGCCAGAGCAGAGCAAGATAATTTCACGTTTTGGGCCAGTAGATTGGCCACCAAGATTGTGTGATATCACACCGCTAGACTTTTTTCTGTGGAGATATGTAAAGTCTAAAGTCTATGCGGGTAATCTCACTCCAATTCAAGCCTTGGAGCAAAACATCATGCGTGTCATTTCCCATTTACCAGTCGAAATGCTCGAACAAGTCATCGAAAATTGGATTCAACGGATGGATCATCTCAGATGTAACCACGGCCGACATTTGAAAGAGATAATCTTCAAAAAATTAATGCCAAAGAATGTTGTTTCGAATGATAATAAAAAATCCCCATTGAACTTTCTGCGTTTTTTCTTTAAAAAAGTAGGGAACCTCGAAATGGATCGCTCTTTAGACGGTAATGACGCGGTAAATGAGTTAATTAGCTCAAATGTTGCTGAAAGCACTGAACTATTATTACTGGCTTAGCAGGATTTTAGCTTTATAATAATGGACTTGAGTTCGCACCGACACAAGCCAGGTACAGAACGAATGGAAATGCGGCGACGTCGAGAAGCATTAATCGGCCCTCAAAACTTTTAATGAGATAAAGCTGATTAAAATAGAATTTAACTAGAGATCTTAAGAACAACTTTCTGCTCCTACTTTCTAATTAGGAAAACGTCATCGTCCCTCTTCCCTCTCTTTCACTCTCTTTCCGTTATGATTGCATATTCTTAAAGTTGCTCTTCATAAATTAAACCATGAAACATTTGCTTCAGACCAGTAAAGTACAATCAACAACAACAAGCTCCGTATCAGATTAAAGCAACAACAATTTAAGCTGTATTACACAAACAACTCGAAAGCAACAAAGTAATTGTGTTGAAGTGCTTTTCATTATTTGTGTCAAATCATTGCCGACACTTGAGCACTCCTGTTGAATTTTCACTGCGCGAATCCGCTGAATATTTCTTCGAAATTTCACGTTGCGCCTTTTCCTCTCCATATCGACTCCCTATTTGTGTTTGCGTGTTTGTTGATCCCACCCACTGTTTGTTGTTCGGTTTGTGTTGTGCAATTTGCCAAAATTAATGACAAATGTCGACAAAGAGGTCTTCATTAATTCATAAAATCATTTGTCCACAATTGTACTTTTGACAATTTCACAAATACAAAAATAAAAATTTTGTTGTTTTTCTTTTTAGTTTGCGCTTTGTTTCGCTTTTGTCCACATTGAGGCTTTCGCTTATTGTTTGGAGACTAATTGTGATTAATTAAATAAGTGCTCTTGAGATATTTTCGCCAACTCCGGTCGGTGGGTCATTGTTAGTTGTGAGTGTCGAGTGAGCTGGGAGCGTGACTGCCACGCGGTCGAACGCTAATTTGAAGTCTCTAAGGCAGAATATTAGATTTTCAAGACGAGATGGGAGGTAAGACTGGCTTTATTTCCAAGATAAAGCAGCTTGAAATGGACATCTGTTAGTAACTTAGAACTAAAGTGTGATCCGAGGCTCCCCACTTTTATAAAGAACAAACACGAAAACTTCGGAATGATTATTTTCATTTGTTCGACTCGTTCGAGCATTTAGTCGAAGCGGGATTGCCCGGACAGACTTTAGACTTTACATATCCTCACAGGAAAAGGATTAACGGTGTGATATCACAGAATCTTTGTGGCCAACCGACCCGCTTAAAATGTGAAATTATCTGCTCACCGAAGTGTTCTTTCAATAAGTCCAGTGATTGTTATGATGTGATGTGTGGGAAGTGGTGCCATCTTGTAGAAACCAAATATTGCTGAGATCATTAGCTTCAATCAAATAGTCGACACCATTGACGGTTACGTTTGCACCGCCATCATGTTTGAGGAAATATGGACCAATGATTCCATCGGCCCACAAACTACACCAAACCGGTGTCTTTAGCCCATAAAGCGAAGCGATGTCGCTTAGGAAGGTCGAGCGACATCAGTTCTTACACAAGTTGTGTTTTGTTCCCTTTCAATTTAAGATCTCGACTCGTCTGTCCGAGTTCCTACGGATGCCGCCGAATCGACTCTCCATGGTTTTCTGTGTACACTCTCAGATGCTAATAGTACGCTCAGTAGGCCAATTATGTTGATCATAAATCGGTCCAATATGTTCACACCGGACATAAAGCGCTACTGTGATAGCAGTTTTCGGCAGTGTTCGACGCTATTCGACCGCAATCCGAAGCATTTTCTGCGACTTATCGTGATCGCTGAGGTAATACGAGTATATATCCACTGGGAGACACAGTCAGTGGAACTGTGGAATTTACTCGACTAAACTGCTGCGAAGAAGGCGAAGACTGTCCTATCGGCAAGAAAGTTTATGTCCACTATTTGGTAGTATTCAGGAAGTGTGATCTATATAGACTACCTGGAGAAAGTTGACCTTATTACGACAAAATGGCTCTATTATGTCAATCTATTGAGCCGATTTGGGCCCTTCCAAAATGACTTAATCTTACCGTCTCACATCTTCGCCTTCGCCACCAACGATTCGTCACCTTGAACTCGCCGGTTATTTGCGCTCTTATTTTCAGATGTTTGGTCGAACTTTCACTTTCTGGGCATTAGCAGTGTGAATTTAAGATAACATCTGAATTGCTGCTCTTGGATTAAGATATTAAGGTTTATGAAGGTCGCGCTTTGATCCCAGAACCAACTGAGTCGTATAAATCTTTGTATCTTGAACAGGGTATAGTAAGTTTGTCACAAACTTTGTAATACCCACAAGGAAACGTCGGCGACCTCATAAAGTATAAAGGATCGGCGTGACGAGCTAAGGGTGATCGCACGTGGTCAATTAGGCTTTTAACGTTCACTTTGCAGGCACCCAACGTCTATTTAGTCATTACCGTCTAGCTGTCGGTATATATTTGTGTCCACCGAAAGTTAATTGGTCTTCATACCATTCAGTCGCATTCAGTAATCTGTGCTGTGCTTCTGTGCCGAATACCATTCAGTCGCATTGTCTGTGCTGTGCATGACCCGATGCGACGAATAAAACTAGAACTTTTGCGCGCTTTCATGAATGACGCCAACTAGCGAAAAAGCTAAAAAACATGTATAGCTGATCTGTGCCGAATTCTAGGCAAACGGACGGGTCACAGGTTGCGGTAAATAAAAGGCTTTTAGATATAAGAATAGGCAGCGGATTACCAATCACCAATCCGGGAATTCGTTCGGCGGATAGAAAAGTTAAGATTAGAAAGTTTCCCAGAAGTAAGCTTTCTTCAGGAATTTGAGCAGTCCTTCACCTTTTGAGATGTAGATTTAAATTTGTTTTATCCAAAAAGCTGCTCGTTTGTCGGCACCACCGATAAGACCATAGCAAATAGCTGCCATATAAACTGACTGATCAAAATCAACGTAAAGACCTTTGTATACCTTTTCATGCTATAATAAATATACCTATGAAAGATATTCTAGCTTCATAGACTCAAAGCTATTTGGGCAGAGCAAGCGCGACTTGATTTCATTGCCGCGGCTTGCTTAATAAATCACGCTGCCCACTCACCTCATAAAATTAATTGTTATTTTCACTTAATTGAGTAACAATTCATATCAGTTAATTTTCACACACACAAACACACAACTATAGATTGATTGAGATTTCGCAATAACTTTACGCATGATTAGTCATTGAATGCGATTAATTGAATTACCAATTATGGCAGATGCAATCAGTCAGCCAATTCCGTTGCAGCTTGGCAACTCTACACAAATACACTTTTATGCTTGTGATTATGTCTGGCACTCAGCAGGCGTCTCACCTTCCATTGTCAGCGCAGCGAATGGGTATTTACAGTTCGATGAGTGAGGGAGTGTGAGTATGCCCTTATGTGTATTTGTGTGTGTGTGTGGCTGACAGGTTGTTAACCAGGCGGTCAGTCAATCACCGGCATACTCTATGCATTGTCCTTGTGGCAAATTAATTCTTTCGCTCAGATTCTTCAGCTATTCATCTACTTGATATGTAAGTATGTGTGTGTATGAGTGTAAATGAGCGCTGCTTTGTCCATTCAGTCGCTTTCAATCAGTCGTCCAGTCGAGCGTGCATCAAGTTCACATTTCTTTGCGGCCGATTGCGCAACATTTAATTAACTCAGCTTGTCAGCCGTTGGCAAACAGATTAGATTGATTAGCGTGTGTCAAGGTGAAACGCCTGCCGGTATGCTACATAAATTTGTGCACTTAACTATAGAGATATATAGTATATATGTGGAAGAGAGCGATTCGAAAAGTCTCTCTGGGTTCTTACATTCCATCATATGAGGGTCCTTAAAGATGCGTGACACTTGGTAACCTGACAACATCGAGAGCCAACGCGGAGCGCGCCGTAAGGGTACAAACTATCATTTTTCAACAAGAGTGAGTCTGGTATTTGCTACTGGTTCTGATCTTTGATATTATTGGTTGTGATACTCGATATTATTGGTTGTAATATTGGATCTAGAGGAGACCCAATCATAGACAACTACGGTTTTAAAACTCTGAATAGTGAAGGAAACCCTACTATCTTGCTTCGAAAAAGTTTAAAGTCATGTTAAATAGGACAGTTGGAAAGTTTAATAGACTCTGAACATTTCTGTTCCAGTTCTAACGGTAAATAAATCATTCGTGTCTGACTGGGAGTTTTATTTATTGTCTTCCAAGGGAATCTTCAAATGCCTTGATTCAAAAGCTCAATGTACTGTCCTCTCCATAGATAATTCTTGTCCAAAAGTTTTTCAGAGATTTGTTTATCCTTTTTTTCAGAAACATTTGGCGTTTCATTAGTTTGTAGGCCACCACTTCTCTCCGGCAGTCTTTTAAGCTTTTCGCACACACGTTTTTCTTTCTCACTTTTTATTGTTCAACGCATATATGTATCTCTTCGTTGGTCTTCTAAGAGCGGTCTGTTGAATTCAAGTTACCATAACTGTGAGGTTTAGGGTTTAGGCTAGCTGGAAAAGTACCGGAAGAGATGGATAAATAAATCTATAGAGCTTTAAGCTCATCGATCTTGAGCTTTCACAGTATTCAAAAATTGGTAGTGTACAAATCAAGATCAGCGTTAAAATTGATGAAACATTCCTTTTGTCAATATCAAAGGAAGGAATTTCCCTTGATAAAAGGAAGTCTTGTTACATTTTCTTTGGATAAGAAGGACTATTTGAGTCTTGTTGAAGTTAATCAGTCTTCATACTTTGCGGTCACGGCTTCGGGGTAATCTGCGATTGTCAAGTTGCGGCGAATAACTAATTAGCGCTAGACTCTCAGAGAAGTTTTGGTTTGCACTGCATGCTTCATCAATTCTGGTTGCCTAGGATACTTCTACTGACATGATGGATGCTTTGGCATCATTCAGTAGCCATTTCTATTTTACACATACCTTCACAGGAAGGTAGGCTTTTGTCCTAGGTAAAGCAGTGGAGGAGTGCCAATAAACCAGTGATATCATTCCCAGACTTCGAGAAAGTCTACTACTACTCGTACTTATCTACCATATGCTCAGTCATCAAAGGAAGGTAGTTTCTACTAGGCTACCACTTTTTGTAATAACTTTACTCTTTTTGGTTATAACTATCGACGGAAAACATCTATACTGAAGAAGAGTTAACTTGATCGTGGATCGAAATCAAGTCAAGATTGCAAAATTTCCAAGTATTGGTGATGATAATGATCCACTGTGTAAAAGTTCGTCATGAATCGCTTCATTGATGACTTGGCCGAAGATACCGTTCGCATTGTGGTGGATGCCGAAACCGGGGCTGTGGCTGGGGCTGATCCAATCCGTATGAGTTTTTGTAGCGTCCGTTAAGTGTGAGAACGACACAGATCCATAGCGAGGCATTAGAACTCAGAGAGATGTCAAAAATATGATTTTCTCTACGTGGAAGAATTAAGGTAAAGGTGGATTTGTCATTATCATCAGTCATCTAACTAAGTTTGTTTATAAACCCAATAGTAGTTACTAGTTAGGAGTCGTTTGAAAGGTTCTTCTAGTAGAAGCTCTTTTTTTTGGGGAAAAGCTAATCCGTTTAAAGATGGCATGGATTGCTTGAGCTAGCTTAAAAAGAATAGTCCCTCCCTAACATATTCTTGAGATTATGTATGTTGCGACTACGTACAGCTTAAAAATCTGTGAAAGAGGCTCATCTGAAAGAAGTTAAGGTTCAAAAACTGGTCGTCCTTGGAACTATGGTACGAAGACTTCAAGAATAACGCAATTATTTCGAATTAAAAAATGTTCAGAGTGATTTTTTTTTAAATGACAAACTTTTCAAACCACCCTAATGCATAAATACATGCTAATGTGTGCATATGGAAATGTTGGGATGCTCTCACGAGAGTAAACTGGGTGAAATTGCGGGTGTTTGGCCTTTTAAGTTGACTACAACTACTGTTAGAATACATTATTATCACGGACAAACTTTATTTGGCTGGAAGTGCATGTATGTGTATGTGTATGTGTGTATGTATGCATGTGACTGCCATTTGCTGACGGTCGAATGAGTTAAAATTAATTCATTTCATTTGAAGGTGAACACTTTTGACATTGAATATGTAAACAATAGAAATGACTGTACAACAGGAACAAACAAAAACAAAAACAACAAGAACAACAACTTGTCATGAGTTAAACTTTCGGTGTATCCTCTGGTGAACAAGGCAATAGTGGCCGGTAGCAAGGACAACGGTTGTAGCAACAAACACAAAACTACACACACACACACATGCATACACACACACACAAACAAGGCAGTACACATAAACACTCATTCATACATAAATGATGAGCTTTAATTATCACATTGTTTGTCGAATGCGAGACAAAAAGCGGCTGGCAGCAATAAAAGGTGTAGGCAGAAGGAGAAACCAAAAACACCAAAAAAGCGCAGCAAAACCAAAAAACAAAAACCGGCAAGCAAGCAAATGAAGCTTGCAGTGGCCAGCAACAACAACAATAAAAACAAGTAACATTGTATTTTTGGATTTTTGGCAAATTTCATGTTTGTGTCTGTGAACTGTGAACTCTTCGGCCGTCTGCCTCGCCACTAATCAAACCAACAAAATATTGTCACGAAACCGTCACCGTAAACAACGCCACTAACAACAGCAACAGCAGCACCAACGACAATTTGTTTCGTCAACAGCAACATCAGCATGCATAGAGTTAGACCGGTGAGCATTTATCAAAATAAATTGCCATGTTGAAGTTTCTGCTCATTAATTTAATAAATATTCCCTGTCCAATTGCTTGCTGCTGGTTTTGTTTCCTTCCTTTGTGATTTTCGGTCGGTTGTTTTCATTGCATTATTTCCGGCTAAACTCGCACAGTGGTGTGTTTTGAACAAAATTCATATAGAAAGCTATGTTTTGAAGAGAAAAGAAAGAAGAAGAGTTAACTTTCGCTGCAAGGAAGCTTTGATAAGGAAAACAAATCTTTTAAAACATTTAGTTCCTGATTTTTATCGGTCAGCTGGGATGGCAGCTATGTGATATAGTCCAATCTGTATAATTTGTCTGGAAATTTTAGCGCTGCCTTGGATAATAATCTATGGCAGATTTCGTGAAGATAATTTGTCAAATAAAAAAGTTTTCCATGCAAGGACCAGAGTTTGATCGGTCAGTTTGATTAGCAGCTATATCCTATAGTCGTCCGATACCGATGGTTCCAACAAATGAGCAGTTTCTTCGAAGAAAAAAACATGTGTAAAATTTTGGATCCACATCTCGAAAAGTGAAAGACTAATTCGCGTATATACAAAAAGACAGACGGGTATGGTTAAATCTGCTCCACTTGTGACGTGAATCATATATATATACATATATTTTATAGGGTCTTCGACGTTTCTTCTTGGTTTCAAAAAAAGGAAATATTAAATATTTTTTCATAATTTATTCTTCAAAATCTATGTCGTCCCCCATCAAATATTCACCAACGGCATTTGGCATTTTGGTGGTGCAAAAACCCAGAGTTGTCATAGCACTCAAATAATATTTAATGTTGACAACTTGGCCGTCGGAGTTCGGAGAAAACAACACCTTGATTTTTGAGCGGCTTTGCCGTGGTTATTCGCCTTCGGATCACCTTTGCCACGATATTCGGTCGATTGATAGTCTGTTGCCGCGTCGTAATCATAGATCCAAGGCTTATCGCCAGTAATAATACGCTTCATGGCATCCTGGTTGTCGGAGGGTATTGTTTCACTGACGTTAACGCGACGCATTCGTGTTTCTACTTTTCTTAGGCGCAAATAATATTTAATTATCTTGATCCCCACGATATTCCAACACCACCAGTAAGATCTTTGACTCTTACTCGTCGATTTTCAAGCACTAGTTCTTTTATTTTATTGACACCAGTTGATGTTGATAGGCCTCCCGGAAGTGGTTCTCGAGCCACTTTGAATAAGTTGTACTAATCAAAAACACTTGCTCGCGACAAACAAATAAATTAAAAAGTCTTATTATTTTTGACCACATATTGTTATCTGAAATTATTAAGATCCCCAACGTTCTTTTGGCAAGGAGGTGGAAACTCTGAAACGATTTAACCCAGAAACCCATTGAACTTATCCATATGTAATGATCCCCGCAACAAAACTAGAGTTTGATTTGATTTTGGATAACTCTTTTAGATAGAAGACGGCCCGATTATGCCTATTTTGAGGTAGTAAAATGGAATGCTTTTCATGAGGTCGAATGAAAAAAAAATACTCCATAATAACATCATCGAAAAACTTAAAACGAAAGTATTGGAAAATTGACTCATGGTCGATTCAACACAAGATTTGATCAATTTAAGTTTGCTCAAAAACATATTTTCATACTATATGTTTGGGTTCTAGTTCCTCAATACATTTATAGCTTAAGGTTTTGTAAAAATATGATGAAGTCAATGCAAACTCGTACCAAATCAAACTTAAAAGAATTTTAATCTTTTGCAGAAACAACGTCGAGGAGAAGTTACAACTTGACTATTTAGCTGAAGACCCTTCCTTTATCAAACATATCATTAATGGCGATGAAACGTGTGTTATGTTATGATAATGATTGTCCAACAGTCTATCGAATGATGTTCCAAAACTGAGGCGAAATCGAAAACAACAAATTTGCTGAAGATACTGGGAAGACTTTGTGGATAAAAATTGGATTAAGCGCTGGCTTATTTGAAGACGAAATAAATTATTATATAATAATTATTAATTATTATTTGTATTAGAATACATGAAAAAGTGAATTCAATTTGAGAATATGGTATATACCGTATCTATTATATTTTCTGGTTACTCCTTAGATATGATTCTGAGGTGGTTTTATGCATCCTTCTTCGAGATTAACGTAGATAATTATCAAAGAAGACAATTAATAACTATTTTTCTGATGTAATATTAAATTATAATTAACATGACATAATCTGATTTTACAAAAAAATATATGTTTTCCAAACTATCTATCAACCGGAAATCCTACTTTGACCCACTGTACGGTGTAGACCCTATAAATAGTAACTTTGTTGCGGCAATAAGCAGAAAATATTATTTTTATGCTTATTTATGTACATACATACATACATATGCACAAATACAGCCTACATACATTTAGAATGAAATTATTAGTTATATATAATTCTGTGTAATCACGAATGCATGACTGAATTGCGCCATGAATGGCGTAGGCAAAACACTCAAATTCGCAATATAATATATAATAAATGTCAAATAGTATTTGCAACGACCGACAACTATCTGAATAGATAGGGGGTGGGTGGGCGTAATGCATAATCGTGGGATTATAAATGCCATTAAAAATGTACAAAGTAAATAAATCAAAATGATTTATTATTCGCGTGTGTGCTGCCGCAGCCGCAGCCCGCGTTTAGACGCCAATATTGCCACAGCTGACAAATAAGCGCGCAGACCGTGTTAATGCCGAGCAAATATGACATTCATTTGTAATTGGTAAAATCTATGGGGACCTTGAAAACGTTCACGCGGCTGCCTAAATTAGAGATGCTCGTTCTGAGGATGACATTTGAGTATTTGTGATCGATTTGTGTATTCACACCTATGTACATATGTGGCAAGGACATCAAAAAAGGTATTTTGTGGGAGCAGTGTTTTTGAAGCGGCTTAATTGATTTTGTCTCTGCAGTTGTTGGGTGAGAGTTCAGTTACTTAGCTGAACTTCGCTGTATGTTTAAATGTTGGATGATAAGGCGGTGTTCAGATCTTCGAATTCATTTTTGCAGAGCATTGAATAAGTAAGTTCAAGGAGAAAAAAACTAGAGACTTTTTAAGCTATCATTCGTATTCTTCGCTCCGCAATGTAGTTAAACTAGCGCTACAAAAAATTGATAGGTTTCCAAGGGCTTTATGCCCCTCCAGATTTGGTAATACCTGTAAGTCACCATAGAAGATTTTTTTCTGAGTCGGCTAATATTTTGTAACAGTTATTGCTTATAAAGGGTGATCCACCTCGAGGTTCCCTAGTTTTTTAAAATTAATGTGAAGTTTTTATTATCATTCGAAAGAACATTCTTTGACCTTTATGTTTTGAAGATTATCTCTTTCAAAGGTTGGACGCGGCTACGTCTCAGATGGTCCGTTGAGTGCAACTTCCGATGACTCGTTCGAGCATTTCGACTGGTAACTGGCGAATGACACGCGTGATGCTTCGCCCTAAGGCCTGAATCGAAGCGGGATTGTACGCATAAACTTTAGATTTTACAAATCCTTATAGAAAAAAGTATAACGCTGTGATATAACACGATATTGGTGGCCAAGCGACCGACCCAAAACGTGAAATTATCTGCTCATCGAACTGTTCTCTCAATAAATCCATTAATTGACGCAATATTTGGGAAGTAGCACCGACTTGTTGAAACCAAATGTCGAAGAGATTACAAGCTTCAAATTTAAGTCATAAAATAGTCGGTTATTTGATGCAATAACGGTTGCCATTGACGGTTACGTTCTCTTCTCGGCATCAATTCTGAAGAAATATGTTCCGATAATTCCACCGGCAAACTACACCAAACTATTGTTCTTTCTGGGTGAAATAACAGCTCCTGAATCTGTTGAGATTGCTCTTCGTCCTAAATGCCAATTCTTGTATTCATTGAGCCAGAAATGGGCCTCATCGCAGAACAAAAATTGGTTCGAAAGAGTCGAATCTTCTTGGAACTTTTCAAGAGCTCACAGAGCGAAGCGATAACTCTTGGGAAGGTCGAGCGGCTTCAGTTCTTTCATAAGCTGTATTATCTCGTCGTAAAATGCGCCAAATCGTTCCATACGTCAATATTTTTCGTGTTTTTTTCCCAAAATATTATTAATCTTCTACTTTGTTTTACTTACAGTATAGTGGAGGCTTTCTCAACACCCTCGGTTATATCCTCGATCATTGTATGAAAGATCGTAATGTCATTTATAGCGATGTTACTTTAAATATTGGGGTTGTCTTACAAGCATCATTTTAGGTGAATATCTGGCACTGACCTTCATCTTAGGAGATCTTTGAGTCACTTTTCTGGCTGACCGTATCGATATTTATATTTTTCGGTTTTATTTCCTTCGTGAATGTTCTTACAGTTTAAATATCCTGGAGGCGATTAATTATTTCACCAACACCCTCGGTTATATCCTCGATCATTGTATGAAAGATCGTAATGTCATTTAACCAAAATAGATCTATAAAGAAACGTTGAGATCCTCTGGTATCTTCCTGATGCCAACACGACGATGTTTTTAAATATCGGGAACATTTCTTATTTTGTAAGCATCAATAGGAAAAAAAATTACACACAAACTCACAGTTCAATTTGAATTGACACTTTTCTTAACAGATCTTTGGTTCATTTTGGCCAACCGTATCGATAGTTCTTACATTGTAATCCGGGCTCGATATTTATTTTCTTATATTTTAGGTTTGCTTTAAAGCAATGGCCTAGTTGATTCTTTCGATATTTATATATTCATAATCTCTAATTAATGTTCTCACAATTGGCTTTAAATTGTCATTATTCTTAAATCTTATAAAAGATTTGCATTGCTTTGCAAAAACAATGAATTGAAGAGTACTTTCCTCTCTGTTTTAGGGCTTGGCTGGTCCCATATTCTCTATAGTTGAACTTAATATGGTTTAAGAGATTAATTCTTGCAATTAAGGCGAAATCTTCCGGTACCAACAATAAGAACTCTCTAACCTGCTTTTATCCAAATAGTATAGCTTATTGAAGCTAACACAATTTGCTGATTTTTTTCAATTCCTTTATTTCTTTATATTTTATATCCGCTGTGCTAACATTCTCCGCCTACTTTTGCATATTGTTGTATTACAAAATTCCAATTCTTTCAATACGCGCACCAGAAGTGCAAGCAGATTTCACAAATTTACTCGCTTGCCTCACTTTAAACACATTTACTCATTGTGCCCATCATTCCAAGATGTTTCGAGCGCAACTAGACGCCTCCAAGGGGTGTCTATCAAATGCGACATTGCCGCGCGTAAATCAGGGCAACCCACATGTGGTTTTGTCGGCGGCAGCGAAATGTGCATGAATTTTATAAAAAAATGTCGCCACGTTCTTTTGAGAACCACCTAAATTAGAGAAGGTACCGTATGGGTGTGAAATCGTCGCCTGTCAGCGTCAGGGTGCTCAACACCCTCATAAATAAGTATGCATGTATTCGAAAGCACTTTCCGGCAAGCAGTAGGTATGTATCCGACGAAGTGAAGCGCGAATGTAATCGTAAACTTTACAACTGTCATTGCTTATAAGTATAACTCTTAACTTACGTAAGTAGCGTTACATGTGTACAATTTTGTTGGTATGTATGCATATATTATGTTTTCGAAGCTTTGAAGGATAAAATTTAAATATTTTTATGTGGAATACGAGGTGTGGTACACATCTTTTTGGAATGAAAAGTCTTAGTGGTATTATAAGTAGTAGGTAATGCCGATCTTAGCGGATTTATTGAGCAACTTAGGAAATTCTTAAAAAAGTTGGCAAACTGGCGATAATGAAGACGGCGTTCCAGTATTGACAAAATGTCTGTTGACCTGAATTTTAGATTAGATTGGGTTATAAACCGATCTTTACAGGAATCTCACTTTGCCGGTCCGTTGTGATACCTAAAACTCCAAAATATTGATCAGAAAGCCCCTTACTATATATTGGTTTGCCGAACATACAATTGCTGAGATGTTTCAACATCGCTGAACAAACCTTTATTAATACATGATACCTTTGACAATTTGAGTCGGACAATATTTTTAGCTTTTCCTGTCCAGTTAAAAATTCTATGTTTGCGGCAATGTGGATTTTGCTCAAGATAAGTGGTTAAACGGATCTTCTGCGTTCTATTACAGGAGCTGATCGTCAACGCATTCTAAGCGTACACGAGGTACAAAGGTCCAGTACTAAAACGCAAGAGGACAGCGGAGAATCAACTCATTCCCACTCTGATGTGAAAGGTACAAGGGTGTCCCTTCTTGATATCTCTTCAGCTTTGCAAAGTCCGGCGATTTAACTATAACCAGGCATCATATCGTTTCAGAGCCTGATAATGAAATAGCTTTGATGTTGTAGTCGGGAAAGACAATCCTTGACTAACTTTGAGCGCATAGTTAGCCAACTCTATGCTAATATTGCCATTTTGACGACGGAGTGAATGCTCACTGCTCTGAAAGAAGCTACTTTTTATAGCAGTAAGTCTACTGCTACCCTATTAGCGGTCACTACAGTAGTCCTGTAGTCTAAAGTTGAGCTTTGACGCTTCCGTTAAGAAGCTTACTGCGCTTCTTCCTCAGCGACTTCTCCCCATCCACAAATTCACTAGCATGTGCGCAAAGAAAGCCACAAGGAGCAGGCTCTGGAAGGCAGTGGTCAAAATTCTCGAGAAATGTAGTTGAAGTAACGGAGAATTTTTGTGTGTGTCTGTTTGGATCCTTTCATATAACCAGCTTTCCTTAGCCTAACAGCTACCTTCACAGCAATGAACCTGTTGGTAATATCCAAGGAGTTTTTATATTAAAACTAACAAAAATAATCTTGGGGTTAAGTTCACAACGAGTTAGCTTATTTTATTATGCTTTTTTAATTACTTTTATTAAAGTTAACTACTCCAGATTGGACAAAGAAGCGAAGCAAATGAATCTGGAAGTGAACAAGGGCAAGATGAAATATCTCCTGGCATCAAACAAACAGTCGTCGCGCTCGTTACGTGGCTCGTATGTCACAGTCACAGTCACGTTGAGAGTCATAACTTCGAAGTCTTAGATTAACACCAACAACAATGGCAACCTCGAAATCCAACGCAGAATAACTCTTGCCAACAGACTGAGTAGGCAATTGAGAAGTCCTCTCTGGATGAACAAAAACCAAACTCTATGACTCCTTCATTATTCGCGTCGTGGACGATATTAACATTTGATGAGTCGGCGTTACGAGTTTTCGAGAGAAAAGATCTGCGAAAGATTTATGGTTCTTTGCTCATTGGCAACGGCGAATACCGGAGTCGATGGAACGATGAGTTGTACGAGATATGCGATGCCAATCGTTGGATATATGGAGTATGGAATTATCGAAATGGGTGCCGTATTTTCGTGTTAAGTCCGTAATGCCAGAAACATAAAAGTCCAAGAGCTAAATCCTTGCCAAATAAAAACCTGGATCAGTACAATGTGCGTTGAATTGACTGTAAATGGAACTGCTAGATTAACCAGCCTACTTATCTGCAGTCTAACGTTACCTAAAAACGGAATAAGCCGAGCTATAGAATGTTTATGGATGGAACCGTTACATAGATAGATTTCCAACTCCTCTTGTGATATGTCAATGGCGCTCAAAAGCTCAGAAGATTGCTTTGGGATTTTAGAAATAGTTAATTGTGAAGTAGTTGCGTTTAAATTTGACGGAAGTTTGTCGTGTAATCGTCGGATCTTAGTAGACTTAGACGCGGTTTCAGGAACTGAAAAGTGTTACATATAGATTTGTGCTTACAAGTTCTTTATGTAAATGTCCATACTTCCACAATTAAGCTATTTTTATATGTGAACCCCATTAGTAATTTCAAAACCATTAAAAAACTGGCAGCCCTCGTATTTCTATCGATTTTTTAGCCACAATATTTGCATACCCTTCAAATTGGTGTTCAACAAAGCACACTTACGCCTTTAAGGGTTTAGATTTAAGACTGCAATCTGGCTTAAATGCAGATATAACCATATACATACATACGTATATATATGCTGTATATGTATATCCATAAATAAATATATTAAAATACTGTATTGAGGCATCTAAGTTATGGGCGGCGCATAAAAACCCGCCGCTTGAATGCCTGGCGGAGGCGATAAACTCAAGTAGTTAGTAGTAAAAGTGTGGTTATGTGAAATTTTAAACAAGCAAGCCCGGTTTGTGTGGCTGCGTGTGTGTCGTCGCATGTTTAGTATCAAAAATCACGCGTGCAAAAAAAAAAAAATATAAAAATAAAATAAATAAATTTATAAGAAAGGAGAAGAAAATCGACGGAAGTAAAAACTTAAAAAGGAAACGGAAGTGGATTTGAATTTAAATACGTTATTATTATGAATGTGAATTTGCATGTTTATGAAGCAAAGCACGTACTCGCAAAAGTCCGCATGGCGTGTGTTGGCAGCGCAAGGAAAAACCAACGAGTATGATGGACTAAAAGGATGGTAATGGAAATTATGCAAAAATATATACATTTTATATTAGGGTGGTACATAAATGTGGAAAATAAAAATTGTATAGTTGTGTTTCATGAGTTTTGATACTGAGGAGAAAAGTAATTATTAGGGTGATCACTTAAAGTGTGAATAAAATATTTTATATATCATATTTTTCAAATCTTAGATTTTTAATGAATCTTCTTCGTGCTACTTAAATGTACGAAAAAAAAAATTTTATTGTGGTGTTTAATGAGTTTTAATACTGAGTGGAAAAGTGTTGAGAATGCTGATTGTTAGGGTGATTCTTAAGTTCCGAAATATTTTTTTTTATTTTAAATTCTTTAAACCTTAGGTTTTAAGTCAATATATTAAACAAGCACTTTGAAAGGTAATGTAAGTTATGAAAAAAGGTAGTTTTTTGGCGTATTAGGGTGATACTTAAATGTGGAAAGTAAAATTTTTGAATTAATGTTTCATAAGTTTTAATACTGAGTGGAGAAGTATATGGAAAACTGATTATTAGCGCGGTTCTTAAGGTGTGAAATGTATTTTTTTTTTAATTTTTTAAGCCTTAAGTTTTAAGTGAATATACCTTTTTTTAAGTTTTTAGACGTATTATGGTGGTACTTAAATGTGGAAAAGAAAATTTTTGCGGTGATCGTTTTTGAATGCTAATTCTGGGGAGAAAAACTTATTATTAGGGTGGTCTTTTAGAGTTGTTAAGAGTTTTTGAAATATTATTTTCCTCAAACCTTATATTTTAGGTGAGTCTACTTCGCATAATTTTAAAAAATTATGTAAAAGTCTATAATTTCTATGTACATTAGGGTGGTACCTAAAATTTAATTTACAAATTTTTCAATATTATTTCATGAGCCCTAATTCTGCAAAAAGCACGACTTATGCTACAGATAAAGGTGTTTCTTAAAATTATGGAATATTTTTTTACATGCGATATTTCTTGAACTCTAAGTTTTAATTGAATATGCTTTAAATTATTATAAAAATTATGTAAAAATATATAACATGTTAGGGTGGTTCTTAATAATTTTTTATACAATTATTTATATTAAAAACACATTTTTAAATTTTTTAAAATTATTTTAGGTTAGTTGAACTATTGAGACTTGGGTGACCCAGCTATTTTCCTCCAAAATAAATTTTAAATTAATTTTTATAAATAATACCTTTTTATCTAGTGAGTCCAAAAAATCTTAAAACTATGTTTTTTTGTTTTTAATTTTTACAGGTTAGTTCAACTATTGAGACTACTGACCGACCTATTTTTATCCAAAATAAATTTTAAATTCGATTTTTTACAAAATTTTGATATAATGACAATCACCAATCTACAAAATCTTAAAATAAAATTCATTTAGAACCACCCTAACACATAACAGCCACACCCTTGTAAACAATTGTTGCATTGGTTGGAGGAAAAATGCAATTCCTCAAATGAAAGTGTGCTAAAGAATGCCATAAAACTAGAGTAATATGTCAGTCTTTGTTGTCCATGCACACACACACAAACATATACTTATACACACACACTTACATATGAAGGAAACTAGTTGCAAATTGAAAAGCTCTTCTGTGCATGCTTAATGTTGCATGAATGTGGTTGATGTTTATGCAAGTGGAAGATGAGTTTGAGATGTCCGAGTTTTCTTGGCATGTGCAAATTAAGCATAATAAATCGGACTTAATGTCTGTGTGCCTGTATATATTTACTATTTATATATACTTATGATTATGAGTTTGAAAAATGTGCACGTTAATGGAAAACCATAAATAAAATGGGTTCTTTGTACAACAAGCGAGGTTGTTTATCTTGCCAAGCCATGAGATATTTTCTGTTTGCTCTATTAAAGATTTTGATTAAAAAATGGAATAATTTTGTAATCAATTCTCTAAGGAGAATAAAGTATCGGTGCTTCTGAGGGAGTGGTAATAGTTGCTAGACTATACTAACGGCGGCGAGAGCAATTATTATGCTAGTTGCGATTCTTACTCATCTAAGAAGTCTACAGGCATGGCTGAAAGAGAGGGAGTAAATCGACAATGCATCGCCGGAAGCGGTCAATACAGCTCTGAATAGGTTTGGGGTAGAATCGAGCTTTAAGCATCTTACCTTCAAACTTCTCTTTGACAGAACAATCGCGGCGAAGTAGCTAAGGGTGGGGTTCTCACCAAAGTTAGTTCTTTGGTATATGAAACTGTGGTGGAAGGCGCTGGAAATGACTACAGTCGCGAAAAATTTGGAGGGTATTCAACGCCAAAACCTTAAGAGATTTGTGCAATTTGCAAGAAAGGTAGGCTTAAAGAATTTTAAATTGAATCTTTCTAAACGATAAACCATCTGATCAAATTTAACCTAAACCCAAATACCTTGTGCAAGTACCTTTTCACATATGTCAATATAATCGCCTTCATAAGTCACGACTCGACAGAAAAAGTGGGTCCCCACAATCTGTGCCAATCTTGGAAAAGCCTCTTTAATATTGCGTACAAGGTCCTATTAAGAATAGTGTGTGAAAGACTGAAACCCACCGTCAATAAACTGATTGGTTCTAATCAGTGTGCCTTTAGACCTGGAAAATTTACTATCGATCAGATTTTCATCATGCACCAAGTTTTGGAAAAGACCTGTGAAAGGAAGATCGACACACACGACATCTTCGTCATATTAAAGCCGCCCTTGACAGCACGAAAAGGAACTGCCTCTATATCGCTATGTCTCAACTTGGTATACCGCAATGCTAATGAAGCTTAAACAACACCAAAAGATCCGTCAAAATCAGGAAAGGCAACCGCTCCATTAATTCTGTAGACTGGATAAGGAAGCAAAGCGTATTTGTGAATGAGTACAAGACGAAATATCTCCTGTCATCATCCCATTCGCGACTTGGCTCTCTCGTCAGTATAGATAATTTCACTTATCTTGAAACCAGCATTACCACCAACAACAACGTCAGCATCGAAATCTAACGCGAATAACTCTTGCTAATAGGTGCTACTTCTGACTGAGTAGGCAATTGAAAAGTAAAGTTCTCTCTCGACGAACAATTCCATTCTGCTATATGGTGAGCAGGCATGAACAATGACAATATCATGAGTAGCCCTTAGAAGTGTACGAGAGAAAGGTTTTGCCGAGACTTGGGTGTACAAGATATATGACGACATTGACATAGAGCAGCGAATCAACATGATGAGAATACTTCATCTTTGAAAGATGCCAGGAGAAGCAGAGGAAGACTTCCACTCCGTTGGAGATATCGAGTGGGAAAGTACCTGACTGCACTTGGTATCCTGAATTGGCACCAAATAGCGGTAAGAAAAAACAAATGACGTGCTGTTGTTAACTCGGCTATAACCTCGTAGGAGGTGTTTACGCCAGAAAGATCTTAACAAAGGGAGCAGGGAGCCCAGAGAAAAAGCTTATGATTTCATATAATGGATGGATACTGCCATAATTCCCGAAAGCTTTCATGTATTGCAGTCAGGTACTTGCTACTCGGACTTAGTTAATGCTTGCGGTTTTTTATAAGGTAGAAGTAATATAGGATCGGTTTCAATATCTATTCAGAGGAAAATCTACAGTATAAGTTTTAGAGCTTTCATATTTTACAAGTATGCTGAAATTTCATATTATTATTATTGCGATTTTGATAAATTTAGCTACAATTCGGAGCTTCTATATTTTTAAGTTTTTAAAAATCCAGAGCTTTTTTTAAATTTAACTACAGTCAAGAGTTTCTACATTTAATTTACTTAAATGTAACCAAATGTAGCGTTTTCATACTTTTCGAAAGTTCGACTTCAGTATAGAGCTTTCATAATCTATTAAAAATACATAGGAAGTGCAGTGTCTCCATATTAAAAAAATTCAAAGCTTTCATATTTAAATTATTAAAGGGATAAAATGAAAAGTTTTCATACTTCCTTCACCAATATAGAGCTTTCATAAATTATTAAGATTTACGAAACATTCAGAGCTTTCATGTATTATTAAAGTTTGACTGCCTTGTAGAGCTTTCATATTCTATAGAAATTTTTATATAAATCGGACTTGCTCAGCGCGATTGTTGCGGGACCTTTCTCTTTTTAATTACCTCAACTCGTTCCTACCGGCTCAGCGCTTGGCTTTATTGCTTACAATATTTCCTACCCAAATGCAATTAAGCAATTTATTTTACAATCTTTTTCATCCGGGCTGGATTCACAGAGCGATGGTTCAACGGTTGCGAGTAGTTCAGCGTAGTTTTAATGAACCTTTTGAGACTTTGGTGAGTCGTCGTCACAAAAGCATGAAAAGTTTCGCAAAAGCTTTTATGCACAAACCTACCTACGTACATATAAATATATATATATTTTTATTTATCAAAGCCAACACGAATGGGGTGTGGTACACAGGCGATTGCCTTGCAAAGCCACGCTTGTAAAGCGCAAAAAACCGAAAGAAAGAGAAAATACCGTTAAATAATTTTTTAATTAACTGCGCCATTAGGCATCGCAAATGCATTGAATGCAGTTAACCGAGTTAAAAATGACGTCGCCTTTGCTTCAGCCTGCCTCGCTCTTGCCCCTCTCCCACCGCTCGTCCTCGCTGCTCCTTTCAATGCGCCGTTCAACTGCATTCCCTTGAACGCGTTCGCTTCGAGCACACAATCGGCAGGCAGCTATTGAGAGGCGGCAATTGAGCGGTTATGTATACGCTTATGGGTGTGTCTGTGCGTGGTTGCAGAGTTGATTCTTCGTGCGAATTAACCTTGGTCTAACTAGTATGAGAATTTTAAAGTAATTATAATTAGGAGTGAATTAAAAATGCGCGTGGCGATTTGAATGCTTGCGCTTAGCATTTTTTTTCTCGCTGAAAATTGAATAATATTTAATTGAAAGTGTAAAGTGAAGAAAGGATATTCATTAAGACGTCTCAATGGGGTTTCGCTCACTTTTTATTTGAGGCGAAATGGCTTAATATGTTTTGATTGCTGTTGCCACAAAGCACAGAGATTTCTTTCATCAAAACACGAAGCGTACAAAAGCGTTTATGTTTTGAATGGCTTCAGCGCCGAATGAATGGACCGAAAAGATTGTAAACAGACGTTTAGTTTTGAGCATTATTCATAAATAAGATCTTTGTATATTGCTTCATTCTATTAGGTGTGATAAAGGATTTAGGCTAGTCTCTTCGTTTATTAATTTAATTGAAAGGTAATTTAATTTTTTAGTGCGCAAATATCTGAGTTCTCCTATGTTTTGGTTCATTTGGTCTGTTGTCAAGGACTGAAATTTGGGTTTGGCCTGAGTAGAACTATGAGACTGGTTCCAAAACGTTCATTGAGCTCCATCCTAAATCTTAGTAGCTCGGAGCTAAATCTACGGTAGCCGTCGTTAAAGCTGGATATACAAGTAGTTACAATATAGAAATATACTCAACATGACAATGGATTCTTTGTTACTAGAACATACCCAGAATGGTAATGAGAAACAAGTTTGCAATATTTGGAAAGCTCAGCCGACCTTCTTTCCACTTTTACTACTCTCTCTTTTCCGAGTTTACAACAGCGCGCCAGAATGTTCTTCCTTTACGCTTTTTGGCGCCAATTGGAGATTCCAAGTGTATCCGGGTCCTTCTCCACCTGGTCTTTCCAGTGGAGGTCTTCCACTGCTTCCCCTGGCGGGTACTGCGTCGAATACTATCAGAGCTGGAGTGTTTTTATCCATTCCCACAACATGCGGCAGCGTCGTCTCTTCAATACTATCAGAGATTCTATCGACCGCCAATGCGCAAAGGACCAGAAATCGTCCGCTGAACTTTTCTCTGGAAAACTCGTAAGAACGAATCAGATGTTGTCCTCGTGCCTCTTGTAGACTTTGGTGTTTGATCGTCGAGAGAGGACTTTACTTATTTTGGAGAAAACTTGAAAGGGAAGGTAGAAACTACTTCACATAATTAAAGTTTGCGTCCAGCCAGAGTATAGAGAAAGTAGTTCGAACCACTGTATGGCAATTAAGCATTGAAAGCCGGCTTGCTGAACAATAAAAAACTTTCGAATGCAACCTTGGCATTCGACTTATTATCATTCAAGTAATACATGAAGTTCTATTGGCATCATGTCTTTGCTTAGGTTTCAATTCACGAGGTTCAGACATTAGCTTATTACAAAATCTATTCGACCTAACGCAGAAACTCAGAGAAGACGGCATATACAACTGAGAAATTGATAACTGCTAGAAGAGGAGAGTTTTGAACCGAAGACACGACCTTTCGTAGCTTCGGTGGCGAGATATACATTTACATAGAAGAAATTTAGCCGGAATACCAATAGGTTTCGCTGTCGAAAAAGCCTTCTCTTACAACGTGGATCACAAGAGGAGCTTCGCCTTCAGTAAGGCTAGCATTTCTCCACTTGTAGGGCTTTTAATCGTTCGTTGACCTATCCGTGTCTACGAGGTTAGGTTGTGAAGCATTGTTAAGGTCCTGTTTAGAAGTTGTTTGGAAGAAGATGAGGTAGAATGATCTCAATACCTCCGTTTTGGCTGTCCAACTTTTTCAAAATCAAGACTTGGGAGCTCACAGTTCCAGACATCCCGCTGAGCTGTTTGAAATCGCAATAGTAAATCGCCTTAGCAGATTTGTATTGATCGCAAGACGTTTTGTCGACTTATACGATCTGATTACAGGGGTTCTATTTTATGGCTTCACAGAGGAGTAGAGAGGTCCAATTGCGATCATCTTCCTGAGAATCAGCCATTTAATCTAACCTAAACTATCTTTGACGGAATATAATGCAACGTAGAGGCAGTACCATGGCTTACATGTGACGGTCTTCACTATAAACTATACCAGCGCTTTCTTATACGCAATCTTAGAGGAACACAACAAGTTTTAGATCATTAGCAGTATTCTACGACATATTTTGGTCGCCAGTTTTGGCCTTCCAGTTGTTTCTGAACTAAGTACTTTGTATTTCGTCTTCAAGCGATAAGTAACAGACTGCCTTTCCGGATGTGCAGTGCTCCGACTTCTAAGTTTTCGTTGAATTTAGTATATTGAAAGACTTTGGTATTTCTATCACAGGAGAAGCGGAATGGATCACCTTTCTTAATCAGTAGGATGAATCGATGAATGAAATTTCTTGGTCGCTGTCAATCTGTCTACGTTTTCCACTTCCCTTATTGGTGAACTCAAAGCCATTATATTTACTAAAAAATTCTTAAACTATGTCCACCTAGACATCGAATTCACTATAAGAGATAAAGTATTCCTGAGTTCAGTGCTTTTGACTAACGAGTGAAGAGCAGCTTGCACCTCTCTGATTACCAATCAACGGTCATGTGGCTACTTCTACCTAAGTTGGATTAAAATATTAGCCGCCAGACAGACATGTGCTACTCGTCCAGTCATAGACGACACCCTTTAATTGTTGACCGTAACATGGTTGAATTTAAGGTCTTGTCTGCGGCAGGGATGACCACTCATGTATAAATCTATGTGAATGGGGCTGCCTGTTTGTTTTTAATATGAATTTATGCTTGCTAGTTATCATTAATCACCTTATGAATTCATTACATACTCCGAACATGGACTCAGCAGCGCCGTAGACACTTAACACACATACTATATTACTAGTCGTAGATGGAATGTATGGGAGTTTGTCGAAATGGAAATGCAAGCAACGCTGTGATGTGACAGTAAATTTCAGACAACAAATGCTCCAGCGCACAACGAACACGCTGAAGATTCACGCCGGCTAGAGGATGTCGCACATACCGAATGGAACTGGCAGAGAAGGGAAGGTGATGCTACACGTACGGGTCGGACACAATCTAACAACGGATAATGTCCTTCATGCTCATGTTGACCATGTAAATGTAGCTTTTCTGACTAGTTGATGGGGGAAGAATCCATGTGTAAGTATGTTTGTTGATTACTGTGTGCATAGCTACGTTACCTATGTGGCATAACGGTATTTTTTTTCTCTCGAAAATGTGTGTGGTGTCAGCGTCGACGAGGTCATAAGTATTCATGTCGGAAAGTGCAGCTAACAACACCATTAATATGTGCAAAAATACAGCAAACATACAAACATATGTACACTCGTGATATATAGCGTCTAACTACCTCCTAGAGAAATTAGTTGCGTTGCCAATTAAGACGAACCAAAATTTGGTTTATAACTGTTTGGCTACTGACCGGAGCCCGGCATTTGGTTAATTGTTAAGACAAAACTTTGATTTTTATCCGAAGAGGCTGTGAAGATAAAATCCAAATGCTAAAGTAGTCTCAGGTATGTTCAGAATGTACTTCAGCATCTGTAAATATCACCAAGAATAAGCTTAAGCTAAAAAATGTGTTTGATTTACTTATCATAATATTTACTCTCATAATATTGTGTAGAAGAAACAGAAGGCCGAGAAAAAATCAGAGGGATATAGCACTTAAATGAGGATCTAGCATATCTAGAAAAGATTGTAATATTGCAGAAAATCACACTAATCCGATCTGATCAATATGTTTTGAGATTGTAGCGTTGCCTTGGAAATAATTCAGTTTGGTCCTTTGCGATTCCAGATGGAGTTCAGTTGCTAAGTTCAAGAGTATTCATCTTTCAGGATGCTTGCGCTTGACGCATGGGTTTCCCAACGTTGATCACTTTTTCGGGTGTTAGCCGGACACCATTCTTTGTAAATTCGTCCACTATTTTATTGCCCTCGATGCCTTTGTGGCCTGGAACCAGTAGAAGTGAAGTTGCTTGCCCTGGTTCACAAGACATTTCTGGCCGATACGCGATACGAGGTTACGTATATGTTGAATCTGGAATTGCCTGCAGGTTGAAATATACTGCAGTAGTCCGGCAACTTAAAAGGTTGTCTTATGCTTAACTCTGGACAGTTTATCCCCGCACCAACTCCATCCTCTATTTTCGTATAGAGTTTAGAGTGTTGCGTGTAGGTAACAAACCTTTACACTAGCCATCTTTTTCTACGTTTACTTTGAACCTTCTTTCCCAATTGAAAAGTGGAATCATGTAGTCGGTGTTTGCCCAGCCGCCATTAGCTACTGAGCTATGCCCGAAGGAACTATATGTAAATTCACCTGCAACCAGAAGTCCTCCCGCCGATTTTGCTCTGAATTTTTCAGCGATACGGTCTATAGGAGGCAGGTTTAGTACCAGTTTAAGAGCCGTTAATGAAGTTGTACTTACACTGTTCTTGTTGTCTTACACAAGCTGTGTAGCATCAGTACTTTAAGTATATGCAGGATCGCCAAGGTGCTAGAGTCCCTTAAGAAAACTCGCTTGCTTCTACTCACACGGCCTCGAAAGGACTGCCGGCGGCTGTTGGCTCATGACAAGTTACAACCTACTACATTTCAAATTGAACTGAACCTACGTCTGGTATTACTATGTATGGCGTGATAACCAACCACTATAACCTGAGCTACTAAATATGCTACCGTGGTTTGATATCTGAGGTTCCGACAAATGAGAGGAGAAAAAGACGTATGCGAAATTTCTGATCGATATCTTAAACACTAAGAGACTAAACTTCGGTTATAAACAAAGAGACGAACAGATAGATGTACTGTCAAATGAATACAGCTAAATTAACGAAGTTCGAGCTATGATAGGAGAAGCGGAAATGATTAGCCCTATAAAATGAAAAGATATACTCTCTGAACTAGTATTCCCCTTAATAGTAGTGATCGATATTTCGAGACCTTCTTTGCCATCATCAAGGCTCAACAGACACCACGTCTACGTTGACAGTAATTTAAGGGAATCATATGCCAATTTTCAGCATAGTATTGTGCGTGGGATAATCAGCAATATAATCTGGTATGCCCTTCTTCCTGATCAACGTCTATTGTTGCGCCCTGCTAGTTTCGAGTGATCCAACGCGAGTCAGATGTAACTATTTGAATACTATTTTTCTTAAAAAAAATTCTTTGTTTGTTGTAAGTGATGTTATTGCTAGCAAAACTGAGCCACTGTGTTGTTGTCGGCAGTCAAACGGAGCCTAGTGAGCTACGGCATGAACACTTTTTTCAAAAATTCACGTTCTATGTGCTCGCACTTCGCTCAACTTATGGACAACATATACGGCCTCCTGAGCGTACTATTCGCAACACCAACACCCATCTTGAGACCCAGTATTCATTACTGGATAATATTCGATCGAAAAGACCACGTCCAGCACGCAGGGAAGAAAATATAGCAGCTGTAGCTGAGAGTGTACATAAAGACCGTGGAGAGTCAATTCGACGACGTTCGCAGCAACTCTGACTAACCAGTGCAACGTCTTGGCACATTTTACGTCGAGATCTTAAATTGAAAGCGTACAAAATACAGCTTGTGCAATAACTGAAGCCGCTCGATCTTCCCAAGCGACATCGCTTCGCTCTATGAACTCTTGAAAAGTCAAAAGACGTCGGTTTTTGAACCAAGTTTTGTTCAGCGATGACACCCATTTCTGGCACGATGGGTATGTAAACAAGCGAAATTGCCACATTTGGGACGAAGAACAGCCTGAAGAAATTCAAGAACTGCCATTTGATCCAGAAAAAAACAACGATTGGTGTGGTTTGTGGGCCGGTAGAATCATCGGTATATATATCTTTAAAAATGATGCCGCTGCGAAAGTAACCGCCAATTGCGACCATTATCGCGCCATGATAACCTAATATTTGATGCTTGAAATTGAAGCTCGTGATATCGGCGACATTTTGTTTCAACAAGACGGATTCCATCCCATCAATCAATGGATTTATGAGAGATCACTTCGGTCAGTAGATAATTTCAAGTTTTGTGTCGGTCGACTGGCACCAAGATCAAGTGATATCACATCGTTAGACTTTTGCCTGTGGGGAGCCAAATTGCTCGAACTAGTCATCGAAAATTGTACGCAACGAATGGACCTTTTGGGACATAGCCGCGTTTGTAACAGATAATCTTCAAAAATAATTGAATGCTGATTATTTAAGTCTTCCTAAACGTAAGGCAAATTTTATATCAGACATAATTTTTCAGTATGGAAATGGATTCAGTATAACTTCACTGGTTTTTTAATGTAACGACATATTGTTTTTGTTTTTTTTTTTACTTTGTTTCTACAGAAATTAGTATTGTTAAGCTTATCTCTACCTCCACATTCTCCACATACAAACAGAAGTAAATAAATAAGTACATACAAATACATATATACAAAAGCATGAAACAAATTACTCTAATTACTTGACATATTATGCCATTTAATACCTTATTCTCGTATGTATAACCGAGTTTTGTTATCACATTGACCACACACACACACACACGCATTCAAATCATACCTACAAGAGCACCTACAAGATTACTTGTGCATAATCTCATGTGTTGGCTCACCAAAAGTTTGCGGTTAACAAACATAACACCTTTGACTTCGAGTGCTGTGCGAAAACTTTGCCGGAGATTTATGAGAAAAAGTAAGCGAATATCAAATTTAATGACCCACAAAGCTGTTGATATCATTTAAAAGCTAATGTGTGGTTTTGAGGTCGCATGCTTCTAAGAGCATTATTCATGTAGCACCACTTACAAACATATTTATTCAAAGGGTTGGTTTTGCACAAGAATTATTGAATAATAGGGAAAATGTTACACACATACTGACGCTTTAATGTACAATAGTGATTAATTTTGAGACTAGCCGGTAGGCAATTAGTAATTAAATCACATTAATTGAACTGTATTCAAAAGGGCCAAAAGTGTTTGCTCCTTGGATGAAATTGACAATAATGTTTTAGGGGTTTAGGATACAAATATTGAGTAGTTATCAGATATCAATGACTTCCACTTTTTTCTAAAGGACGATGGTGATCGGAGATGGTCTCTTGAGCTACACAGTTCGATTCCAATATACTTATAATTGTGAACAAACTGTGAATTCAAAGCCTCACATTTCAAATTGCAACACAGATTCAGAAGATTAAGTAATGTGTAAGGCTATGTGAACTATGGTTTGAATTGCGTACTAAACAATTTTGGTTTCGATGCTTATTAGATTTTTTGGACCTACATACATATGTATATCTATGACTTTAATGTATGGGAAGCAATATACTGAGTCGATAATGGAGTGCCATACAATTTTGTTGGAAAAAGCAATGAGTTAATTCCTACTCTGCGCTTAGCTTTACTTTCCAAAGCGAAATATATTAGGAGAAAATATGTATTATCTTGTTTTGTGATATTCTATAGGCGTATTGGATATATTTATATTGCAACCTATTATTGTCATATTTTCAGGTATACAAATCTTTCTGCTCATACAGAACATTATGATGTATAATTGAAATACTTCGGATAGAACAACAAGTGTCCGTCTGTTCAGCCGGATTTTACCTTTGGCTGTGCCGAAGCTATAATATTCTTCACAGGTATATTTTTAGAGCATAAAAAGATGTACTACTGTGCCCAAAAAATAACATTTGAGTTTAAACTGCGCGCGTCGAAGGATTTGGAGAATTATTTTTTTTTAGGTTGGTAGTACTGTCAGTCACATTTATGTCAAATTTCATGTCAAAATATTCATTAGTGCTTGAGATACGTGTCGTTTTGTGAGCTGCTAAAAGTGAGTTTTTCGTTTTTTGCGATGTCGAAATTTGTTGAGCAAAGAATTTGCATTAAATTTTGTTTACGGAATCAATTTTCTGCTGCGTATACGTTGAGGATGGTGCAGAAAGCTTTTGTTGATGAGGCTATGATTAAAAAAATGTTTACAAGTGGTATAGTGAGTACCAAGCCGGCCGTGAACGTGTCGAAGACGAAGAGCGTCCAGGGCGACCATCAACCTCAACCGACAAAGCTCACGTTCAACAAATCAAAGATTTGGTGTTGAAAAATCGTCGATTAACAATTAAACCCCTTGCTGATGAAGTTGGCATATCGAAAGGTTCAGCCAATACCATTTTGAAGGATGTTTTGGGCCTCAAGCGCGTTAAATCTCGACTGGTACCGCAAACATTGAATTTTTTGGAAAAAAGGCGTCGCGTTGAAGTGTGTGAAACGATGCTTTCCGACTACCAGGGTGTCATGAAACGCATTATAACTGGCGATGAGACTTGGATCTATGCTTACGACCCGGAAACAACCGATCAATCGAGCGAATATCGTGCCAAAAGAGAGCCGAGACCAAAAAAATCGCGCCAAAGTCGCTCAAAAATTAAGGTCATGTTGACTGTTTTCTTCGATTATCGTGGTGTTGTGCATTATGAATTCCTTCCAACCGGTCAAACAGTCAACAAGGAATATTATTTGAACGTTATGCGTCGTTTGCGAAACGCTATCCGCCTAAAAAGGCCGGAATTGTGGAAAGACAATTCTTGGTTTTTACACCACGATAATGCACCATCCCATACTGTCCTCGTAATTCGTGATCATTTCGCCAAAAACTCAACCCATATCGTTCCGCAACCACCGTATTCACCTGATCTGGCGCCGTGCGACTTCTGGCTGTCCACCAAGCTCAAAAGACCGCTCCGGGGACACCGTTTTTATACGATAGAGGAGATTCAAGCCGCAGCAAAGACGGAACTGAAGGCCATCCCGGAAAGTGACTACAACCAGTGTTTCGAAGATTGGAAAATCTGTTGGCATAAGTGCATTGCATCGGGAGGGGATTACTTTGAAGGAGATGAAATTGATTTGGAAGAATAAATAAAGAATTTTCAAAATAAATACAATGTCATCTTATTTTTTGGACACAGTAGTATATTCTTTCCATATTTTAAGGTCTACGATGTTTCCTTTTGGGAGTATAGCAAACTTCAAGCCAAACTTAGTATACCCCATCCAAGGTATGAAAAAAGTAAATTAATGCTTGGGAACACAAATCTTATTGAATGCTATGTTCAACTATCTTCAACGTACATCTATACTCATTTTCAATAAAATCTCTACAGTTTCACCTAAATCATAATAATCGAAATATCTCGATATTACTAAAGGCGTTTCACTGAACGCAGGCAGAAGAATAAGTATTCAAAAATACACTCGGATGAGAATAATAACCTTAAAGTTTAGTCCATAAAATGTGAATACTGTATAGAGTATGTTAGGCAAATCAAATTTTTATATACTGACCTGGGAAATTTAAGGATAAACTTGGCGTGGAACGCTGGCTTGTCTGAAATAAAGAGAACATTCAAAGATCAATATAAATTCAATTAAATATATTTAGTTCAATAAAATGCAATTCGATTGAGTTAAGTATAAGTCAAGTTTTCCAATAGAGATGATATGATTTCTAAGTGTCATTTCGACCAATTTTAATATGCATGGTCCATAATTTTTTTGTCCATTGTATACAGTAATGTTTTTCATTTCATTAAGGAATGACACACGCAAGAACAAGGTTTACAAATTATTCAATTTTATTATCAAAATAATCATTCTCCAGTTGCTACTTTACATGCGCTTTTGCCATTTTATGGTCGTAAAAATCGTCCACCTGTGCTCGCTATTCGTCGAATTGTTGAAAATATCGAGCGTACATTTTCTTTACATAATGTTCAAGAGCCAATAAGACAAAGAACCGTTCGAAGTAATGAAAATATTGCTTTCGTTCGGGTAAGTCTTGCTGAAGACCGCAATTTGTCGATTCCAAGACGTTCACAAGAATTGGGATTGTCTTCTGTTTTTAAGAAAGGATTTGTGCTTGTCTCCGTATAAAATTATTCTCGCTCCAGAACTGTGATGATGTACTTCTTTCGAAATGAAGCCGGTGACATCGTTACTGTCAATGGATAGCGGTATAGATCGATGATAACCAAGCTTTTATTTTCGTTATGGGAAGAAGTTGATCTTGACAACATACGATTCCAACAATGGGGGGCTACGTGCCACACAGCACATGCAACAACCGAATTATTGCGAGAAAAGTTTGTAGATTCGATTATTTCAAGAAATTGTGCCATTGAATGGCTTCACAGAAGTTAGGATTTAACATGATTATATTACTGCCTGTGGGATTATTTGAAGTCATTTGTATTTAGCAATAAACCAGACACTCTAAGCTTTAGAAGTCAATACTGAACATGCTATTCATGACACCTGACTTAATGTAGTAGAAAAAGTACTCGAAAATTGGTCCCATCGAATTCGTTACTGCAAAAGAAGTCGACATCCACGAATGATGTTATATTCAGTACTTAATTGTATAGATTCTACTTCACATTAAATAAAAAATATTAGAATCATAACACTGTAATTGAAAAACCTTGTATATAGTTCAGTAAAACTTTGGGAGATGGGGAGATTTAAACAGGTCTTATATTGGATTGGATCAAAAAGGAAAATGATAACGGTATATGATGATATATCATACTCTAACCTATTTAAGGAGCTCATCGAAACTCTTAATATTTCAGCGCCTTTTAATCAAGTTCTCTGGCAAGACATGGGTCGCTAAAGTAAGTAGTAAAGCAATTGAACTCGAATATATTCTGCCTGATTAGTAAGATTTCTAAAAAGTTATCGGAAGGAAAAGGAATAACTTTTAAAAATTGAGACATTACGAATAGTATGTAGATTTGGTGTGATCCGCAAATGTGTAAAGAATAACTCTGAAGTAATTTGTGAACCGATCTTTGAGGCACAACATTTTCGTAAACTCTGCACTAGGAACCTCTTTAAGTTAAGATGTTAAAACTATCTGTAATCCGAAAACCAAAAACATTTTATTTTATACAGATGAATTCAGATAATGATCAAAGGAATTCCCAATATTTGCTTTTCTGCCAAAATGACGGATTCCAAAAAAAAAAAAAAGAGTCGCTTAAAAAATCGATATTACTATCAAGTATCTTAGTCCTTAGACGATTATTTGTCAAATATATACATATATAAGAAAGTCTTGTGAAAATTGAATGGATCCACCGTTTCTAAAAAGCATTGCTCAAAGACTCTGAAAACAGCGTTTTCAGAAAAATCCGTTTAAAGTGTTGGGAGCCGATTATACTAAAATGAAAAGTTCTCGACTCTCAGTTCGATTAGTTAGATCTTACTTTATTACATAATAATAATTCGAAATTATGAATAAAATGTGAAGGCGAACGTTTTAAAATGGATTTTAGCGAAAATGACGGTAACCTCAAACTCCGTAGTTTGGTTGTAGGTAGAACTTCGCTCTTTCCGCTGCCTCTTTACTAACTTTATTGACAGTTACAAGTTAGTTTTGCTGTTCTGGCATGAAATAGTTCTGAATTAAATTGAATGATTTTTTACTTTGGCACATCACCAGCCATTTAAATAACGGCATTCCTATACTTTACTGGCATTTCGTAAGTTCAGGAGTATTTATTTTAAGAAATTTGTTTTAAACGCTCTTAAGGCAATAAAGCAAATAAAGAAGTCGTAAACAAATGCAAAAGTAATGCAAGTATGTGATAGGATGTAATGCTCAAGAGTTACGTTGTATGTATTAGGGTGTGCCATTATTTAAAAAATAATATGAATATTATGCAAGTTTAGAACACTTTTTGTTGCATATTCTTCCAAAGCGGAATAACTTTCATCCAATGAAGCTGTTGAATTTCATGAAAATCATATTCGAGTCTTGAAAAATAACTTTAAAATAAGTAAGGGCGTGGTTAGAATTATATTTCCCTTATTTTTAATGTAAAATTACTATTTATTATTATTTTTCAAAACAACTTAAATATTGCGTGGTCAAAGAAACCTCTCATATTGCTCGAATGATCACTTATAAATGATCACAACTTTCTTAATTTATCAAAAAGATGATATTGGCGGATTTAATTAAAGTTTACAGCGCATTACATAAATAAGAGATACATATATATATACGTTCCACTAACTATACCGATTCGACCGAAGACTCAAAAAATGTTCAAATTCAAAGCAAAATGTCCAGTTGAGTTGAGTTGAGTTGAGTTGAGTTAAGTTGAGTTGAGTTGAGTTGAGTTGAGTTGAGTTGAGTTGAGTTGAGTTGAGTTGAGTTGAGTGAGATCGACCAGACACGGAGGTAGTAATATATGTTGTCTGAGCAAACCACTATCTGTTCTCGGTTAAGATTTTAATTTTTCTCGAAAGTTCATAGTTAGGATAGGTTAGGTAAAAAGGTCGATCCTAGAAGGATCTCACTTAGACAGCTTAGAATGCTGATTCACCGGTTCGTCTTCTGGTTCAATGCATCAGCCTCAGTCTGGCAAAGACTGAACAATAGAGGAAAGTTCCTGAATGTTTCCACCTCATCCTCTTCTATACAACTTTTAGTTTAAAGATAAGATTGAATGGTTGAAAACCCGCGACCCGACCCATCAGTGAAAAATTCACAGCCTAAACTGTGTAAAGCTAGGTAAATTTAGTTTTAAGAGATCAACGCTTTTCTCGTAAGAGGAATACATGAAAATCCTATCCAGTTATTTATATAGTAATGTTATAGGTTTAAATCAAAAAAGAGTGTAATTGATATGTTTTAAGAGCTTTGAAAGTACCTACGTATAGGGCACAATAGACCTAAGGTCGCGATGCAATCTTCATCTATTTATCTTATCTTACCTACCCTTAGAAAATATGGGTTTTTAGCCAAGAGAAAAGTGTATGGATAAAGTTATGGGACCCAATGGTATGCAATATTATTTCATATTCTGAATCTTAGAGCTATAACTTAACCTCACTTCTGCGGCAAGAGTAAAAAGCTTTGAGACACCTACATTCCTTTATAATCTTAATTTTATTGCATATACGTCACCAAATCACAACCAAATGGCAACCCTAATGTGCATGTCGGCTACAATAAATAAATTTCGTTAAATTGCAAACATTCCGAATTGAATTTGCATGCGGAAGATACACGGAAAACCTCAACCAGCCAAGCGGATACTTTTACTTTGCAATCCTTTTTGTGTTCATTTATTGAAAGAATCGACGGCAAACGAAGAAGATGAAGTCAAAACGCCAAGTAAAAGCACCAGAAAGACGAACAAACGAAGCAGACGCAAACAGTTGAGCATTCACGGAGGCAATCGAGGCAATTTCATGCAGGTTGCTTATACGCCCGGCTGTACCAAGGAGCATAAGGTCCAAGGTAAATAAATATAAAGGCAATTTAAGAGCATATGTTGCCGATGGAAGTGAAAAGAAATGTTAAAGAAAAGTATGAGGCGTACAATAAATACGGTAAATGTGTAGGTGTAAGCAACAACAAAAACACTCATTTGTGGTAAACATATTTTTACAGTCTGTGTGAGTGCAACGGTCGATAGCAGCTTGTTGAGCAAAGCGATCGTGATCAAAATGACAATGGAAGAAGTGTGGGCGTGGGTTTGTAGGAATGTGTTCACAAAGAAATATTTGCGCTTTTATTGAAATTTAAAAATTTCTGAATTTATTTGGATATAAATTTTTCAAAATGATAATATTTTTAAGCAGATTTTCGTCACTGTCTGAATTGATATTACATGAAATTAAACTGTGTGAAAAAGTTTTTAGTGCTGCCACATTATTAAAAAAAGTTTTTTTAAATATTAGCACTGAAGTAAAAAAAAATCGAAACTGCATAGTAGATGATTATATTACCTAGCCCTGCTTGAGAGTTGCCACTCTTCACCAAAATTTTAGAATTATTTTTATAAATCATAATTATATAAATTCATATAATATTTATATTTTATTGTACTATATCAAAAAATTATCAGAGTTGCCACCTATTTATGATACTGAATTTATAAACAGAATGGCATTTAGTATATTTTAAACTGATTTTAATTTAGAAAATGGTGTTGCCATTTAAATAAAAAATTAAAAATAATTAATTATTTTCACGAGGAAAGTAAGTTTAAACAAATTCCAAAGGAGAGTAAATTTCGAAAACTATTTGAAAGCTAGTAGTAGTAGAGTTGCCAACTAAACATAAAATTGTAAAAGGCTAATAATGTTGCAAAACATATTTACTGTGTTATTGTACATATTTACGATATTTAATTATAAATTCATGCAAAATAATTGTATTTAGAGTTGCCACTCGTTCTTTAAAAAAATCTGTTTTTATTAAGGAAGAATGCAAAAACAATTTATTTAATATTAACTTCCTCCAGCCTTAACTTTAGAGTTAAGAATTTATTTTAATACTATTATCACTAGATACAAATACTGGACATTTGTAAGAAGGCGAATAGCTCCTTAAAGACTTAATTCTTTTCCAGGGACTTTAATAACTTTGATGATTTTGGCTTGGAAGAGGAAGAACGTTCAGGATGGCCAAAATAATATTGAAGACGCGGAACTGCAAGCATTACTGAAGACGGTTGCCAAACACATGGAGAGATGGGTGTCACTAAAGCAAGGAAATTGGGTGCTGTACGAATTGAAGCCAAGAGGTGTCGAAAGGCCATGTTCAATGTCGAAAATACTGCATAAATACTTCCAAAAAAAGTCGTCTTTCCAACGGATGATGAAAAAGACGAGAACCTAAAACGCAAAAAAATCACGTTTAAAACTTGGCAAACCAGCCAAATCAACGGCAAAGCCGAATATTCATGACGCCGAAATAATGTCTATAATGACTGAAACTATTAATGGGAAACGCTACCTACAACAACTCAACAACGTGAAGCGAACGATGGCCGAAATTTGCGACATTACACGATCGGATAAAGACTATTTGGAAAACTGCGACAAGGAGGATCTGTCCCACCCGCCTTATAGCTCAGACCTTGCCTCTTCTGAATACCATTAGTTACGGTCGATGCAGAACGCTCTCACTGGAATACGGTTCACAACAGAACAGGGTACGAAAAATTAGCTTGCTTCAATCAAAATATGATTATGCTCATAAGAGCTTGGTGGATGCCGTGATTAGGTTTCACATAGGTCGGCTTTGAATCAAGCCCAATGGAAAATTCGAAATTATAGTTTTTTGAAAGTCGCCCATCGGCAATCGCTTAATGTATTTTTGATACGTAAAAGTTCTTATGAAAGTTTATCATTCGGACCATACCAATTTATCTGCGCTAAAACTTCGCTTGCCGTAAATTTATCCGAAAACATCAAGCACACTAGAATGGTAAATGGGAAGCTCGGCCTTATGATCAATATAAATATACTCTAAACTTTGATCTCACTTGAGTTTGACCTTTTTGCTAAAAACAGTTTGAGTAAAAGAGGGCTTTGAGTTCCTTGAAAAGACCGAATACAGACGAAATTTTCTAAGAATATAATTTGATCTTTAAGGTCTCTCATCAAAAGTGGTGCTCTAGCTTTTTGAAATCGTAGTTAATTCAATAATGTTTAATGGGGTCAATGTCTTGGGGAGCTTGCTTAGAAAAACCATACTACCTAAGCAGATGGAGAGTTTTTAAAGAGCGGGCCTCAACGGCATTTGTGGTAAAAGGACAATCCCAACAATGACAATCAATGCCATCGTGGCAAATGCTGCTAAACGACTTAGGGTAGCTGGGTATATTAAGGTTTCCGCACAGGGACACACAGAAATTCTCCTCTGCTTTCGATTATATGCCATCCAACATAAATCACTACACCGCAGAACCTCACCCTGTCGATTTCTTCTCAGTTCACACACCTGCGAGGGAATTTTGGGCGGGATGAAGCCGTTGGAGAAGCTGTGCAGTGAGCTTTTTCACTGATGGATCGAAGTTAAGAGGAAGAGAAGGAGTATTCAGTAGAGAGATCTCCATCAACTGGGCCATCAGCTCACTATTTGAAGCGGAGGTTATTGCAATCAAGAAAGCAGTAGATGTACTGCCTCGAAGTGCAGGTTCCTTCAGAAAGATATGCATTCACTCCGATAGTCGAGCGGCTATACAAGCTTTGAGCTCGCTGACTTTGCGCGCAAAACTAGTCAAGGAATGCCTGACCTCATTAGAAATAAAATCAAACTACTTTAATATTAGATTTGTATGGATGCCCGGTCACAGTGGAATCGCCGGAAACTGCAAAGCCGATGAGCTCGCTATGGAAGGCACTCCTTCTCCCATTTTATCCGTTTGGATGCGAGTAGATTCTCCTATGTTTTCCTGTCTGGCGTTTGACCTTAGGATCTCCAGTGAGCTGTGTAATGGGCGGGTCAACAACGAGAACTTCTCCGACTGTGATATTCTTTTGATCATCTGTGAACCGTAAAAGGTACTTGAACTGGCTCTTAGCAAAATCATCTCGTCAAAATTATAAGTGTTCTGACTGAGCACTGAGACTGAGAGTGAAATATCAAGGTAGACACACCTTTGGCGAACCTAGCGTAGTTGATGGGATTGATATAAACGGCCTTAATAGATTTGTGGTAATTACAAAACGCTTCGTCGATCCACGAGGATCTGGTGATCCACCTCTAGGAGTTTATGGGTAATAAGGAAATATATCTATCTAAGTCAGGTTCATAGATTTTCATCACCTAAACCTATATCCGAGGCTTAACGATGAATAGGATGTGCACAAAATTCCTATTGGCACTCGATAAAAGAGCCTGTAGGAACATAATGGGAATACTAACTAGTCACTGACTGGTGGCGATCCACGCCCGCAGAATGGGGCTGACAAATAGAGAAAACTGCAGAAAATATCTAGAAAAGGGCACCAGGGAAACAATAGAGCATCCTTTGTGTACTTATCTCGCATTGGCAAGACTACGCTGTAAGCATCTGGGATCTCCACGGTATAATACACAGGAGGAGGTATGGATCTCCTAAACGATGACTGCTTCTCTAGGACTTAGCAACTGAACACCATCTCGTATCGCAAAGCACGAAACTGGTCAATACGTGGCCAAGTTAACTTAACTTAACATATCAATATACTCCAATATATAAATAGCTGACAAAGAAAACTCTAAACTCCCATAATATACCGTTAAATTGACCTATCTAACAAGTTTCTCCTTCTGTCTCAACTTTTTCGTTTGTGAAACCAGTTTATTGTTTTCATTGCTTAAATTCGAATTCACCAAACGGATGGCAAAGCGTCAATATTATTCTACATATCGTGATCCATCTGGCTGTTAATTAAACGCTAGCAACAAAACAATTATACAAAAACAAATCACATAGTCATTTAAAGGATTTACCGCCAATGCAACACACTACCAGTTCATTTGGTCCGACAGCAAAGCCTGAAGCTATTCGCTTTTTCTTTACCTTATTTTCCACGAATCACTATGGTCAGTGTTTCCCAATTGTTTTTTTTTTTATTTATTGTAGCTTATTGCATTGTAGAATTTAGTGTTAATTGTTGCAGTTTCATTGCACCGTTTGTGCTTCCCGGACTTCAACTCATTTCCATTTGGTTTGGATTTCAAATGTTTTCGCAGTTAAATTTCTAATTTGCAGTGAAATGAAGTTTTGCGCGTTTTTAAAAAGTTGATGTTGCAATATATGTTAGACATATATGTTGTATGTACATATCTACAGACATAATACATATATGTGGGAAATGTTTATGAAAGCCCTCAGCCAAATCAGAATTTTCCAATTAGCGAAAATAGTTTCAATTGTTACAGTGAATTGCCATGGCAAGCAGTGAGTTGCTGTTATTTCGCGCTCACTGAAGAAAATAAAATTTTGCGCAAAATTTCATAGCGTGTTTTTGAGTGAAATCGTTCGAAAAACTTTAACTCAACCGCCACGCAGGCGCCTCATACCGCAATTAATTTCACTTTGTGCCTGAAAAAGGCGCCAACATTTGTAAGTGTGTGTCTATCTGTACATAGTATGTATGTATTTATAGCTTTGCTTGAGCCAGCTTTTGGAGTAATAGAAATTTGAACGATAAATGATAAAGATACAAATTCCATAAGGTTACACTCCTCACCTTAGGAGGCTCTATTCTTCAAACGGTGACAGGGTGCAGTACTTGGGGCTTATCCGTGTTAGGAAGCTCTCATGGAAGCCAAACATCGAGGAGAAGTGGTGGTTTTGATGAAATCGTGGTTAAGCATATAATAATTTATGGGGTTGTTGTCTCGTGGACAACGTTAGAAAAAAAATTCAAAAGCTAAGCAGTTGGCAATGCAATCACTTTAAAATCTACATATATTGCGCCGAACATTCTCCAGAGAAGATTCCTTTTTAGCTCACACCGCCGTCTAAATATGTTGTGGGAGTGACGAAGCCATTGGAGAAGGGGGCAGTGAGGTTTTTTCACGGATGCATCGAAGTTAAGAGAAAAAGTAGGTGGTAGAGTCTTCTGTCGGGAGCTCTCCATCAACTCACTCATTCAAGCGGAGTTGGCTGCCATTATTGTATTTATATTGCGCCGAAGAGCAGTTTTCTTCAGAGAGGTGTGCATTCACTCCGGTGCGTCTAAATATACTTTTGAACCCTTTTTTGTCAGATCTGGAGAAAGACGAGTTCAAATCATCAAGTCACTTCCTGCTCCATTACCGGGCTTTGGCTAAACTGATATTAAAATATCTCAATGGACACACCTTTTGGGAAGCTATCGAAGTAGCTGCCTTTTTGACCTCGTGAATTGGGGCCGATTGTGAGCAATAACTCGAATATTCTCCAAAGCGTCAATCGTATCGGCCGTATCTGCGTGAACAAGTAACTTTCCAATCCTACAAAGGATAGTCCAGTGGTGTTAAATCGTCAATCTTGGGGGATACACCGGCCTACCACACGAGATAATGCAGCCACCAAAGGCTTCCTTCAATAAATTTATTGTAGCGTTGGACCTGCCGTACGGTAGTGTTGTCTAGTTGAAACCAAAGATCGTCCATTTTAACTTTCCAACCCTTTAAAGGATAGTCCAGTGGTCTTAAAAATGGACAAATGATTACTTTTCCCATAGAACACACCAAACAGTGACTTTTTGCGGATGTAACGCAGTCTCAATAATGGCTTGTGATTAACATTACTCCAAAATCGACAATTTTGTTTACATCTGTTCAACATCGGATCAAATGTGATCAAATCCACTTACTATCTCATTATTAAATCGAGATCACTCATACGAATTATTCCTCGTTGAATTTTTGAAGTAAAGTCCTCACAAAGCTGTTTACATCTGCATAAGATTTTTGATGTTAGCAATTACCACAGTCCAGGAATGTTATTTTTACTTAACTGCTCTTTTAAAAATCCTTCTGGAATATGAAAGTGATCATAGCGACAAACAGAATTGATCAAACTTGACCTCTCGGTCTATCCGGCATATCGTTCCTTTAGACGACGTTTCGAGTAAAACAAGTAATTTCGAGTTACAAGCCATAATGACAGTCCGTACTCTTGTTCCTCTAGGTACAGACTATACAGTCTAGTACTCTTGCTACAGTATCTTCAAACTTCTTCCTCTTCTTTACTGGCGTAAACACCGCTTACACGGTTACAGCCGAGTTAAAAACAGCGCGGCAGTCGTTTCATAGTTTCGTTCTTTAGCGCTGATACGAGATACGAAGTTTAGCCAGGTCCTTCTCCGCCTGATCTCTTCAACGGAGCGGGAGTCTTCCTCGACTTCAACAGGCGGGTATTGAATCGAAAACCTTCAAAGCTGGAGTGTTCTTTTCCATACGGACGACATGACCTAGCCAGCTTAGCCGCTGTCTTTCAATTCGCTAACTATGTCAAAGTCGCCGTATGTCTCGTACAACTTATCGTTTCATCGACTGCGGTACTAGCCGTTGCTAATGCGCAAAGGACCATAAATCTTCCTCAAAACCTTTTAAACCTTTCTTTCGAACACTTTTAAGGCTTAGGCTCTTATTAGATGATGTCATTGTCCTTGCCTCCGCACCATATAGCAGAACGGAAATGATGAGGGACTTGTAGCTTGTTTAGTTTGGTATTTGTTCGTCGAGAGGGAACTTTACTTTTCAATTTCCCACTCAGTCCAAAGTAGCAAGAGTGATTCTGCGTTGAATTTCAAGGCTGAAGGTCCACACCATTAGAAAAAAATCTCATTGCTCTACTTTTCATTTAACGGTATTTCTAAAAACCCAACATGCTCACGAGCTCATTTACAACCGGTGTATAGCCGGTTCGGCCAAACTTCGTTTACCTTCACTTAAATTTCCATAAATTCCATTGAATATGCATTCTTCCGCTAAGTAATCCGTTAAGTGGATATGAAGTGCAAACGACGAATGGCTTAGGAAACGAAGCGTTGTTCATTTATTTTCCTTATCCCTATTAATAATATTTCAAAAGTGATTATGGCGAATTCTTTCCATATTTTACTGACAACTTTTACTGCATAACTGCAGAATTCTTTTTTTTTTTTTGTATTTCCACGCGCTTACTTCGCCACTTACACGCTTACGCGCATTAACCGTTTTATTCGTGTCAGAGTTGCATTGCAGCTAAAAGCTTATTTTACGCTCATAATTTTAAGCATAAATTAAAGAGCACGCGCACCACGCTCGACGCCGAGGCCCCCGGCAGCCGGAGGCCGACGCTACAAAAGATGACTTTTTAATGGGTTTACAATGCGTTTATGCGTCAACTACGCCCTCCACGAGTCCATCCAATATACGAGTATGTACATGTATGGCTGTGCGGCAGGATGTACATAAGTAGCTGGGTGTGTGCGTGGAGGAATATTTATGTGGACTCCTTAGGCCACCATATCATTCAGCCATTATTTGTGTCGATAAGGGCAGTCATGAGGAAAAATTTTGCAGTACTTTTGCGTCGGCATAAGGCTCAAAGTCTCGGCAGGCGGAGAGGAAGCGGGACACACAACGAACAGAGCGAAAGAACAGATGAGAGCGTGAGGGTAGAGAATCGTGGCGCAGTTGAGTCAAGCCGCTTTTAAACTGAGGCAGCAGCGGCAAAAGCGCCAACAGCACAGCGAAAATAACTCGAGTTGAGCAACAATAATTTATTATGATTTATTTAAACGCAAGCCGCCTCTGCCATTAAATTGTTGCCGCCATTAAAGTGGCGCGTAAATGTTCCAGCATCTACAGATTCCCAGCCTGTCCTATGCGGGGTCAGGCTGTGGAGCACCAGCCACTGGCTTCAACTTGTCTATCAGTTAATATACAACTTTTTGTTTTTGTTCCTCCTTCCCTTTTGTCTTTCTTTGCTTTCTTGCCTTACGCGACCTTGCCGTGTACAATTTTTCATATTTGGTCCCAAGAAAATAGCGGCGGCGGCGAGGCGTGCGTCGTAAGAATAAAGTGAAGTGTGTAACTTTTGACGAGCTGCTGCATTAAGGAATCCCAAAATTTATTACTGTAAAAATTATTTAGTGGCTTATAACTTAATGAAAACGTTTCGCACCCACTCTACGGTGGATTAACGGTGCGCCGAGCTCGTATGCGTTTAGCGGTTATGTATTTATTATGTGGTCTGCTCGTTATTTTAAACATTACTTGTAGTTAGTGCTTTCTGGATAAGCTTAACAACCAAAGAAGCCGTCATTTAGTGGAATCTTGGCTAGTGGTCGCTACGAGGGTCATTTACTGAATATTTTTCTAGTAGCAATATCTTTAAATTACTTTCAAGAAAACCACAATTTCTTATATTTAATTCTGAGAACCTACAAAAGTCCAATTCGGCAATTCGGCACTCGTCGCAGTACCAGTGAAGCGATTAGTGCGTCGCTCGGCTGATTATCACCCGGTGAATTCAAAGGAATTTTGCTACTTTAACGGTAAGTAGTAAAGTCAAATTCTAACTCTGGGGAAAATGTGTTATTCTGGGAGGCTCGTGAGCCACGCATGTACCAGTTTTGGTCCTTAGCGATGCCATTTGGAGTAGCCTTCCTTCATAGAAACGCGGACGACGCGGTTTTCAATAGATTCTGCGGTCTCACTATCGATAACCTTTCCAGTGTCCCATATCGAGGGGCCGTCAAATGCTTTAAGCGGTGCCTTGCTAGTCCGGAACAAGTGCACCAGAGATGCTCTATTGTTTTCCTGGCGTCTTGCACTTGACATTTCTTGCAGTCATCTTGATCTATCAGCCCCTTCTGCAGACGTGTGCCGCCATCAGATTGTTACCAGTGAGTAATCCAGTCATGTTCCTACAGTCTCTTCTACTAAGACATAAGGAGTAAGTAGGAACTTTGTGTGTCTTCGATGTACTGCTTTACCCATGACCTTTGTCAATTTGCATCCCGATAGATCATTCCATCGAAATTTAACCTTCTTTGTTTTGACAGATCGTCGTAAGGACAATGTTTATCAACGTCGATCAAGTTATTGGATCACGTCCACTATCTCATTGCTTTCGATGCCTTTTGTGAATTGGCACCCAGTAGAAGTGAAGTCGCTTGATCCGACTGACAGTCTCCACTGCTGCTCTGCTTCAAGTCACTTCTAACCGACATGCGAACCTGCCTTAATTGTTGCTTGGCAACGTAGATATTAACTGTAGAGTTCTCCCCTGATGCATTATAGGCTAGCTTCACTGCTTTCCTAATAGCAAGGGCCTCTGTTTGAAATATACTGCAGTGGGCCGGCTGCTTAAAAGGCCGCCTTATGGCTAACTCTGGGTAGTATTATACATATATGCATATGAGGCTATGACGAGGCTTCCAGTGCAAAATATTTATGCGCATATGTTAGGTTATATGGCTAATCTCTCAGCAATTGCGGAGTGGGATCCCCACATACACTGTTATTTACAGTCTGTTGGGATGGCAAACGAAAAAACTTCTGTAGTGGTAGTGCTATCAGCAAAAACGTACTGAACCTATCCCAAATCTGCTTAAGTATTTTATTTCTAATTTCGCTATTTTACTTGGATACCTAAAAGTACAAGATCTGAGGTGTTTTTACCTTGATCTGACAAAGGCGGGACATTCGAGGCGGAAGTGTTGAGATTATTCTATGTCGTCTTCCTCCAAACAGTTGATGCAGCTAATATCCGGTAACATTTTTAATCTTACTGCATGAATTCTAATCGTTCAGTGTCCAATAAGAACTCCTGCAACCAACCCATGGACCTTGCTGAGAACGAAGAGTTCCTTAGACCTCGTACTGTCTACCCTGGATCAGAAGAACCTTGCGACTGCCCAGCTGATGGTAGTTGACCAACCTTTGCTTAGCTGTCTGAGACTCAACAGTACAGTAGGAAACGACAACAATCCAACGGAGCCCTCACCCGTTCCCATTCCTCAGTTATGGAAAGTAAAGTACCTTCTGTAGCATCCAAACAGTTTCCTGCAATACCGATGTGACCAGGCGCTCTAATTATAAAATAACTCAATGGTAGAGAGTGAAAATCAGTAAAGTAAAGTTAGTTAATTTTTAAGAAACCACGTCCTCGAACTTAACCTCAAATGCAACCCTTGAGACTCTCCTGATCCAAAATTTCGTGAAGATGTCTTATCAAATAAAAAAGCCTTGACTTTGATCGCCTACTTTGTAAGCAGTTATATGTATATTACAGTGCTCTGATATCAGCGCAACGGCAGTTCGAGCAGCTTCTTGGGGAGAAAAGGAAATTTTCAAATTAATATCTCAAAAACTGAAGAATTATTTCGTAAATATATTGACGTGCAGATGGACAGAGAGAAGTACTTGTCTAAACCGATTCAGCTTGTCATATATACTTTGGTCTCCGGCTTTAACTCTTATCCGACTTTCTAGGCAATTTTATATTCCGCACTTTTTCAGCAATCAATTTCGAAGACAAAGAAATATTTTCCTAATTTAGTTAAAAGGTCCTCAGACGGCTTAAAAAACATAAAGCTGGTGAGCGATAATGCTCCCATGACCATTTCCATCAACTATAGGCAGCGATTAGCTTAAAAAGGGTTCGGAAAATATAGGGATGGCGTTCATTTTAAGCATTTTAATGCTTGAACCCGACCCAGTTTCATCTCGAAAGCTTGCTCAAGGAGTTGCCTATATATCTTACTTCCTGCTGTGCAGTTTTTGGATATAGTCGCCGTTTATTTAATGTAAAAACTCTCAGCTTTTACCATAAGAAGAAAGAAATAGTCCACAGTTATGAGAAGATTTTTCGAAGTCTGTGGAAGTTTAAAGCCGGTGACCTATCAAGAGGAGCACCCTTGCTCCGCTCACATCAGAATGGGAACGAGTTGTATCTCTTCATCGTCATCTTTTGCTCTAGCAGTGAACCAATGGCCTCGCGTGTGATTAGCAGGCGCTAGCCGACTACCAGCTTCTTTGTGACTGCAAGATCCTTTTAGTCTCAATTACTATGAAAGCAGATCTACTGAACTAATTGCACTTAGCAAAGATCATCTTACCGCAATAGTAGGTGTTTTTACATTTTCAAAGGCAATCATTTGATGAGACTAAAAATCTTTTCGGACGCAAGTTGTCAGAGTTTAAGGTGCCCCAATGAACTTGCATTCAAAGCTGTCCTAGTGATATGCCTTGTAGGGTAAAATATGACATATTAAGTATGTCTTTTGGATTAATGTTGCCTATGCATTCCTCTCTCAATGATTTTTGATTGAAAAAACTTCTCATTCCGATCTTCATATGAATTTTTAGGCAAAATGCAATAACCGAAACTGAAATCAAAAGCCTCTCCTTGGGAATCTGATGACCTGATGAGATTTCAAATTTTCCCATAAACAGAGAAGAAGCCTAGCTACACTCACATAAATACAAATGTATACACACTCGGTTAAGGGAGCATTGCTGTCAGCTTCAATACACGTTTGTTGCAAAGTTCTATTGAAAATTTGCAACCACATCTATCGGGCATTGGTGGTAATTGCGAGATGCCAACACTGAGTGCAGCATTCACATGAAGCTGCTGCACATGAGCTCAAGCCTTGCCTTGGCTCCTCGGCTATTAAGGTACGAGTTGTGCGGCGCGCAGTCAGCACAAGTCGGGCAAGTGTTTAACACTGCCACCCGGTCAGTTGAGCGCTCATAAACTTAAAAGTCGCAAAGTTTTCGCCGCACAGGAGGTTGAAGGGAGCCCCAAACATAACCTACAATTGTTGGCTGTTGGTGCGTCTGTGTTTGAGAAGGTTGGAGTGTGTGATTGCTTGTGTACGCTCGAGTGGTGGTGAGAGCATTCTCGGCATCTGCAACGTCCAAGCGTATTTGCAGAAGTGTCGGATTAAGATTGGAAAAGTTTTAAGTTGTCTTCGTTCGTTTTAAAGAGTTTCGCCCAAAAACAGCAAAAAACATTTCACGTTTAATGTGCACTTTTATCGCCTTGCTATGTGACTTTAACTGCTGTTCGGTACGAGCGCAATAAAAAGAGATGCTCAAAGTGAAGGAGAATTGTGTGTTCGAGCTTTAAATCAGTTGACACTGGTGACAACAAAAGCAAAAAACCAGTTCAATTTACTGTTAGCAAAATGAATTTGTCGATGGCAAACGTTCAAGGTCAGGTCAGTTGTTGTAGTAAAGTGCCAGATTTATGTTAGTAACTCGTAGTCACAAAATTTAATTATATTAATTTGCTGCGTTCGAGACTCCATAAACGAGACTTTAGTTCGAGTATGAAAAAAAGTTTGGTGTATACAAAAGAAGAGTCAAAAAGCAAGTAAACTTGCTGACCATTGTCCATTGTTAAAAGATGTAGACTTAGTGACTTCCAAAAGTTCTCTTAATAGTGAGGTAAATTGAGAATACTTATAGACTAGAAATACCTGGCAGTTGGAGCCCATGGACTAAGTAATTTTCTAATTAATAATCATACTATGACGGTTTGAACCGATGGGTTCCATGAAATGAAAAGAACTTAATGTCGTTCCCACGACAGTCGGGTCTACGTAACCGGAACGGACCCGGAATTTATGTGGCCATGCACTGTCAACTCGGAAGAATTCTGCCGCTACAGCCCCAACAACAAAAGCACTTAATGATTACCAAAGGTTTTTTTTTCAAATGTGAGATTAAATGAGATTACTTTCCTTAGTTGAACCTTTATTAATTCGTCGCAGAAGTAGCCATGAATAAGCTAGGAATCACTCAGCAAAGAGTGATGGAAAAGATGAGCAAGAAAACTTCTCCAGCCAAGAAAGGTGCCAAGAGTCACTAATGAAGCAACAAAACTGGCAGTCGAAGCTCTGAGCTAAGTTCATTTCTATCATATTTCGACCGCCTCATCCGATGGTCATGTAAAGTTACACTTAATGACTTTCGAAGGTTTCATTTCCAATCAGAGTCTTTCTTCTGATGAGAAAACCACCGAGGGCCTTAAATGATCGCTCTTTGCAGATTATGATCCAGCAACAATCGTCAATCTGGGTTTGGCTTTGGGCTCCTTTTCTAAGTAATAATAATATTTCGAATGCTTCACCCTCTCGATTGTCGGTGTATTGACTCTTCGAAATTCTTTTTAATGTTTAGTCAAACAGATAGTCTCGCAGTACAGCGTTAATCTAATTAGACAGTCGTAATTTAGTTAGTTCTTCATACAGCCAAGTACGCCCTTGGTAAAGCTGCTTCGCTTCTTACCTACCGCTAAGTCCATGCGTACCCTTAGTGACGGTTGGTTACACTGAAGTTCAGTAGTCGCAAAAGTAGTGTCAAAATAGTCAATGTTAAAAGTAACTCTTAAAAACGCGAAAGTAGATAATTTTCACAGTGGATATATGTACAAATCAGATATCATATGAATTCTGAATACTACTAAAATACTAAAATTACCCGATTTCAGTAAAATATATACTAATAAACGTCATTTGTTACTGATATAAAGTCTCGTTTCTGTTGGCAAAAAACTGCATAGTCAATTTTGAAAAGCTTCTCTTGAAGCAAAATTTTTACCAAGAATCATTCGCCATATACAGGAACAGGTAATAGCCAGCTGCGGAGTATAAGGTAGATAGGAACCTCCCAATCAATCCACTGGAGCTACTGGCGAGCCACTATCGATTCGTCCACTTTTGGTCAAAGCTGCCCGCTTCTGGGCGATTGCTTCCTTCAGATAGTCTAATTGTTAACGGTACTGGTACGAATTAAGAGTTCGGAAGTAGGAGATACATAATTTCCTGCCGATCCCACCAAATACTTTGAAAAAGCTTCCTGACCTTCAATCCTAGCTTTGCCACTATTTGCGTGAACTTAGCGCGATTCCACAATGTTTTGAAGTGCGATACTTTGTTCAAACCCTCCATAATCGATTATATGTATCTTCATTTTGAACCATATTTAAGTCGATAAATGGAAGGGTCTGTTTCAAAAAATCTGGCCTAAAAGTCTAAAATACAGTCTACAAGGAACTTAAATGGGATACCGTTTCTTATAAATGCCGATGGTAATCATGAATCACACAAAGATATACTTAGTTCAAATCTAAGTGGTGGTAGGGAATACAAAGGTTCAAATGGCATTGGATTAAAGAAGGAATGAGCGCGATCAGTGCATTCGCAGCAACCCAGACTGACGTATGGAACGACTTGGTGCATATTACGTCGAGATCTTAAATTGAAAGCGTACAAAATACAGCTTGTGCGAGAACTGAAGCCGCTGGACTTTCCCAAACGACATCGCTTCGTGTTATGGGCTCTTGAAAAGTTACAAGAAGATCCCACGCCTTTGAGACACATTTTGTTCAGCGATGAGGCTCATTTCTGGCTAAATAGGTATGTAAACAAGCAACAGTGCCGCATTTGCGACGAAAATCAACCTGAAGAGATTCAAGAGTTGCCATTTCATCCAGAAAAAACAACGGTTTCGTGTGGTTTGTTGGCCGGTGGAATCACCGGTGCATATTTTTTGAAAAATGATGCCAGTGAGAACGTAACCGTTAACGGCGACCGTTATCGAGCCATTTTAACCGACTATTTGATCCCTAAAATTGAAGTTGGTGACCTCGGTGACGTTCGGTTTCAACAAGACCCCGCCACTTCCCACACATCGCATCAATCAATAGATTATTGATTTTTGGTCCAGTCGATTGACCATCAAGATCGTGTGATATCACATCGTTAGACTTTTTCCTGTAGGGATATGTAAAGTCTGAAGTCTTTGCGTGCAATCCCGCTTCGATTCAAGCCTTAGAGCAAAACATCACGAGTGCCAGTTACCAGTCGAAATGCTCAAACGAGTAATCGAAAATTGGTCTCAACGGATGGACCAGTTGAGACATAGCCACGGCCAATATTTGATAGAGATAGTCTTGCCAAAAAGTCCAAAGAAAGTTCTTTCGAATGATAATAAACATTCCCCGTTAAATTTTAAGTTTCTGTATTTTTTCTTAAAAATCAATAGAGAACCTCCATATGGATCACCCTTTATATATATGAAATAATTATACCGATCTAATAGACAACTTAAAAGTAAACGTGGCCAATGACAAAACAAGAAAGTAATAACTATAGAGAAGGCTTAGTAACTGTATTCAATCCCTCAGTTCTAGTCATAAGTCTAAGTCTAAGCCTTGGGAGAAAACGGGAGAAGTTATTTTCCTTTCTTCAGGCAAATGTGACCATGAGCCAACATGCTCTTCGGAAAATAAGTCTTCCCTCTACAAATAAAACATTTATTCAACATAGAAGATGACAATTGTTGTAAGGAAAAATATTCCAGCAAAGATTTATGGACCTTAAGGTTTTGGTAAGAAAATATATGGTAGAATCAGATAGATCCACAAGTTCATCAAGCTTACTGATTGCATCGACACAGTTTCACACGGTACAGCACAGCGGAAATTCTGCTGAGTATTTGACGTCGGATTCGACTGTCGAACTGTAAAAGTGTTTAATACAAGAATATATGGGAGAAAACCTTTCGTATTGAAAGTCAAAACACAAAATATTGAATTTCACATTCTGGAGATCGAGTGCCAAAGTGCAGAATCGACCTGAGGCTTCCTCATCAAATATTTCCAAGTAACTAAGAAGATTTGAACGCACCAAATCGACAAGAATTATTTAAGAGATCACAGGAACAAAGAAAAAAGAAAAAAAATATAAATGAAATTTGTTTCGGAATTATCAGTTTTAAAAGGAATTTGGAAATAAGTTGTTCTATCTTTATTTATGTCAACTATCCCGTTGCCTAGGGTAACCACGCGATATATCATAGGCTTTTTCTACTTTTCGTATCAACATTTACGATCGCACAAAACAAAGTTGGCACCTAATTAGCACCGGTGAGCACAAAGGTGACTGATTAGCTGCACTACCAACACACACACACACTTACGCACACCCTTATCACCTTCATCAATCACGGAACCCTTTTAAAGACAGTTTATTCTAATGTCATTTGGGACCCATTGTAAATGACAGCAACAATTTCACATTTTATAGCGCGTAAGTGCCTAGTAACATACATAACGGTACAACGCTTTTAATATATCACAACTCCATGGCGTCTCCCAGGCAACTAGCTAACATTAAAGAAGCTTTAAAAGTTAATTCAATCATTGTATATAAATCTGTAATTCCCTCTGCATGCCGCCGAAAGGGGTCCCACTGTTGAATGGCTTGAAACAAAGCAAATATGTGAGGCATGTCCATGGTTTTGCCAGCGAATTTCGAGCATTTTGCGCCTAAGTGGCGCAGTGTGCCTCCAAGGCAGCACCGCCTACGTGTGGAAATAAATTTCACGCAATTTGACGCTGCTAAAATACCCTTTTATAGTTGAATGAAATATTCATGACCATTTCGTCGACAGACAGGCGGACTTATAAGCATATAGACTCACCGTCATACACACATTTATGTTCGTATGTGTTCATAGAGACGCATTTTCGGCAAACGACTCGAGTTCGAGCTTCATTTTGGGCTCATGTGTGCAAATGCGAGGTTGGTTCGTTATGTACTTAGCCTTAACGTCCGTTGGCGATGCTATCGGGGAGTGTATTCTCCCGAAATTGGGCCTTTATGTTGTTTTGAAAGCGGATGTGTCTTCGGCGACCGTCAAAATTTGAGTTTCATCGTGGTTGCACGTCGTTTTCAATGAGCCTCACTTTGGTTTTCTGAAACCGGCTGTAACAGGGGATATCAGGACGAAAGTCTACGCTGTTACTGAAGGCGCGACCGATAGCTAAGACAGCAGGCATTTCAAAAAGCCGGCGAGAAGTCGATACTCATCCAGAACAACAGTCACAATGGTATGACCACTTTACAGCAATTTTTGACGATATTTAAGTGTCATTCGACGTAGTTTGTGTATCGTTTCCTGACCGGCGCTGAAACATGGCTTCGCTGGATATGAAGCAGAGACCAGGGAGTAGTCTCTACAGTGAAATCCACACAGCGAAGCTGCTTTGGAGAAGGTGAAGACCGTCCTAACGACCGGAATGTTATTGGCATCTATTTTCTGGGTTCCGCAAGGAAGGATCTTTATTGAATACCTGGAGGAGGGCAAAACTATCAAAGACTTATCGAACGGAATGGTATTGTCATTCATTTTCTAGAATTTACAAGGAGGGATCTTCATTGACTACCTGCAGGAGATCAAAATTATCACAGAGTTCTATTATACCGAAGTTTTGGCCCAAAACGGCGTCGAAAACGGTCCCACCACTCACACTGCCGCTACATTCACGACCAAACAGGTCGAATCAGATCACGAACCGCTGCTCCATATATCGTATTCTTCAGATTTGGTCCATGCAACTTCTTTTTGTTATCAAACTTGCAAAAATCATGCGACGCTACGAAGATCTACTAGGCAGACCGACAAGAAAATATATATTTTCAAACAAGTTAAAGATTTTGAAGTATCGCAGGGTCTAGTACTTCGAGCTTAATGGAGTAATAAATAAAAGGTCTTTCAAAAACTTCGTATTTCTTTTGTAGGCTTATCGTCTATCGGTCGGTCCTCGTACATCTGCACATAGGCGAATATATGACTGTCTGTGTTTTTGTTGATTTAGGCCAACAACAAATGAAGAACTAACAAATAATCAGACAAGATTTCCCTGTCAGGCGATGATAAATTACACACGAAGCACCCAACTGATATTCCCCACCGCCGCCCGGATGGCTCACCATGACAACAACTCATGCTGAGGGAAATGGAGAGCGGCGTAGCGTGTTTGTGGATAGCTGGAAGTGTTGGTTGTCGGAGTCGCTGGACGGGTGGATTTCGGCGAATTATGTTGTGGCGTGAAATGCTGTAATGGCGGCAGTGAAAGCCGAAAATCGAATGAAGACAAATGCAGCAGAGCTGGCGTGAATGGACCACCACGTGTGCGGGGGGTATGGGCGTGCAAAGTGTCGCGTGAAATTTTATCGCTGACACATGTTTTCTATATTGGCATACTTTACCGTTACAATTCGACGATGATGTCGATTTATTGCTTGCTAAGTGTTGCGGCGAAAGGGGTACGAGAGTGGGAGAGCCAGAAGGCGAGAGGAGTGGAGAGTGTGTTAAGCACGCTTAAGAGGTTGCTCGCTAATCGAAAGCGCTATCGCGTGACACTTTCCGCTTCGTCATATGAAGGTTTACTGTTTCAACGCAATTGCTCGCATGCGTGGGTTCCACAGATAACACGCAAAAATGCGTCTAACTTCCCAACAAAAAAAGCAAGAAAACGGCTGCGAAAGACACCCTCAAAAGCGCAAAGCTAAATCTTGACTCTGATTTTCCGTGAACCGAGCAAAATCGCGAAAAACCACAAAAGTAGAGCAGTCACAGTCAAGGCGATACACCAGCAACAACAACAACAACTTGCAAAGATTACAACAACAATAACTTGCAAACATAAGAACAAAAACCACGATGGGAATAAGTATGCAAGTTGTTTTGGGCGATAACATTGTCAATGGCAACACTGTGACAGCTGCCGAATTCCGTTAGCGGCAACAAGGTCAATGACAACAACAATTAAAACTTTTCGACAACAATAGCAAACAAGAAACAGCAGCAGGCAACAAAAAAACTTGAAAATTAGCAGACATGACCGCAAGGAACGGTAGACAGCAGTAGGCGCAAAAAGAGTTTCTTAGCTGGATCTATGGAGATACAGGGTGCATAGCAAGGAAATATTCAAACGAACTGAGATTTCCTTAATGAAAGTAATGGGAAATCGAGTGCCCATCGACAAATACATATGTTCAAATAACTAAGATGGTTGGTCGCACATTCGATAATTTGAACAGAAATTTGCCTTTTTTGCAAAGAAAATCAGTTGAATGCCGGGTCTGGACTGAACTTGCCACCGTGTACCTAAAAACCATAAAAAATAAAAAAACAGAAATGTTAGAAAGACAACATTTGTGATTGAAAGCCTTCCGGTTTTATGTATAATACTTCGAGACCTGTGAGTCTTGGATCTAGGAACCTTATTTATATATGATCTAATGATCAGTCTAAGACTTACGCACAACATTCGTGAATGCTGCCATTTCGACATTCGAATCCTTCGTGACCTTTGAGTCTTAGCTTGACTTCGAAAGTTGCGGTTTTTCATCAAAAATTGAGAAGATGGACCCACGAACCTTGCTTTGATGGACAAAAAGATAAGAACCGTGAGTATAATGTTCAGTTGAAAGACAATGACAAACTTTACAAGTTCTCAAATATGACTAGCCAACTTTTGGACTGATTTTCACGTTTCTGGAAGAGCCGGAAAATCCAGAAGAGGTGACTCTCTGCCGATACAAGTCTGCTATAACGTTCTTTCTTGTTGAAAGTTCGATATCAATTTAAAAAGTTGACATACTTATGTGAATATATGGACTTCAGTGGAAGTATTCTAGCTCCAATCACATATATCTCTCAGGTAGTTGGATAAAGTCTTCCACCGTACTTGTTGCTACTGGAGAGGCATAAAATATGCAACAAATTGCTTGAAGAATGCTGATGTGCTTACGGTCCTTGAACGAAACAAAACCCGGGTATGTTCCGGTTATAAATAGTAGAACTATTACAATGATCGTCATATACCAAGTTTCTCCTTTCAGTCCTCGTATAAAAACTTGGAGTTCTGCTGATTTGTAATGACCTACAAAGGAATGAAAATTTTCTGTAGGAAACTTTTTTATGGATCAATATTAATCTCCAAAGAAACATCAGTATTTCATGGCATCTCATTATTTACTCCACCTTTTATATATTTTTACATTAAAGAGTGTACTTCTTCCAATTGCAGATTCCAAGTATAGCCAGGTGCTTCTCCACCTGGTCTTTCCACTGGTGTGGAGATCTTCCTCTCCCTCTGCTTTCCTCGGCGGGTACTACGTGGAATACTCTCCGAGCTGGAGTGTTTTCATCCATTCGGTGCACATGACTCGTAACGTAGGGTGGACTGACCTCCAAGAAGTTAAGAGCGAAATGAAGCATCATTCAAGTAGAACATCAGTAACGGCATATAATGCCTAAAGTATTATTGTCACCACCCTGTATGCTTATATTATATATAAGTCAAAGGTTCAGCCACCAGACATGGCAATGAAATTGGCAAGTGTTAATTATGGCAATCTTAATCACCAACAAAAACAACGAGGTTACTGGCCACGCGCTTCCATAGCTACCGGGACGCGCCTAGCAAAATTCTTTATCTCACTTACAATACATACTGACACAAATAGAAAATATGGGTTATGAAAACCACAAAGTGACTAGGCAACTACGCAGTCCGTATATTAGATAGCTATATACGAAGGCTGGTGACAACTCATTTGTGGTGTCGCTAAACTTTTTCTGATTGTTCGCGCGTATGGCCGTCGCAGACACCACCGCCGTTGGCCGGTTAAGGATTCTTCGGTGTAATTCAATTATGTATTTAGCCTTAATTAAAATACGCCGCGGAAATTGCGAATTATTGCTTTTGAAATGCGCGATGTCAAAGGTTCGTGAGGGCATGGCGGGCTAAGCTGTGCTTTTGTTTTTAGCTGCAAAATATTTTTTCTGGACTCGTCTTATTAAAAGTTGAGGCATGCAGTTGATACTTGAGGATAATATCAATGCAAAATTGTAGAAAATGAAAAAGAACGATTTTCTTAGCAACTTTTTTTGGCGGTCTTTCTTAAAGCCTATTGGAATTTGTGATTAAAGTATGAGCTTTTATTAATTAAAAGTTGTTTGACCCTAAAATAATTAATAATCAAGTTAATCATTTCTTTTTTACACGAATTCTAAGGGAAATCAGTGCTTTGCGGGGACTTAGATATAAAAATTCAACGAGGGGATGGGAACGACTGAATTTGCACAGAAACTCTAATGAGTAGCTTTTGGAGCGGATTTTTTATTCAACATAGTTCCGTTCAAGGGACTATAGATTAATTGTAGCGACCCAGCAACTCTTCGATACCAATTTTTTGGTATGATTTGTAAGTTACTTCAAAATAGGCCTCATTTTCGGCGATCACCTTTTCATTCGATCAGACTTTCTTCCCAGCGAGCATTCTTTTGAGATCTGAGAACAGGAAATACTCACTGGGGGCCAGACCAAGAGAATACGGTGAATGCGGAAGCAATTCGAAACTCAACTCATGGATTTTTGCCATCACCTTCACTGAAATATGACACGGTGCATTGTCTTGGTAAAAAAGCACTTCTTTTTTCTTCAAATGCGACTGTTTTTCAGTAATTTCGTCCTTCAAATGGTCTAATAAAGCTATGTAATAGCCGCTGTTAATGGTGCTTTCTTTCTCAAGGTAGACAATACAAATTATTCTATGCGCATTCCAAAATACAGAAGCCATAACCTTACCAGCCGACTGTTGCGTTTCTCCACGCTTTGGAACGGGTTCATCGTGTGCAGTTCACTCCGATGACTCTCGATTAGATTTCAGAGTGAAATAATGGTTTTGTCATTTACATTAACAAATGGAGAATTCTCCGGGTGGTTGGAGATAGCTAGAAACAGTTTGCACCGGAAATAAACGTATTTCCTTCAAAAGAGATAGATGTCGAACCTGCTCTTAGATTTGCTATAACTCGAGAATGTGATCAGAGTATAATTTCAATATTGGTCGGGAATAAACTCGAGTCCAAAGCCAGCTCGGTTTGCAGAACCCGCCAATAGTGACAGCAATGCCGTAGTAGTGCAGGAAGTCTTGAGGACCTTTAAAGTGAGGTTGGTTTGGTCAAGACTTTGGTGCATTTTCTTCTCACGTCGATTTCTGTTTCACCGGCTATATAAGGACTAGTTATACACTATATACCCAAGTTTAACTGTTTATGCTCTATCCACTTAGTATAGCCAAGTCCTGGTCTTTCCAACGGAGTGGGCGTCTCCTAAGAACTGGAGTACTTTCATCCATCGGACGACATGACCCAGCCATTCTAGCCGCTGTCTCTTTATTAGCTGAACTACATATATATGTCAAAATCGTCGTATAACTCAACTCGTAAAGCTCATCGTTCCATCGAATGCGATATTCGCCGTTGTCAATGCGCAAAGGACCGTAAATCTTCCACAGAATCTTTCTCTTGAAAACTCGTAATGCCGACTCATCAGATGACTTGTAGAGTTTGGTCTTTGTTCGTCAAGAGAGGACTTTACTTTTCAATTGCCACTAAGTCCGAAGTAGCACCTGTTGGCAAGAGTTATTCTGCGTCGGATTTCAAAGCTGACGTTGTATTGGTCTTCATGCTGATTCCAAAATAGAATTAGAAAGAGTAGTCGCACACTCCATATTTAGCTCTGCAGATCGAATTATTAATTCCAGTAAATTGAAGAAGTCGACAAACAAAAACCAAACTCTGTCTGTGAAACCTCATTTTTCGTCCTGCCATACGTTGTCGATTATCTTTTTCACGATGTCAACAACTAAATTCAATGTTGCGAGTTTTAGTCCGAGACCAAATTCTGCAAAGAAAGATGAATGGTCTTTTCGCTTATGTTTTCTCTACGGCGAATATCATCGATGGAACGCTTTGTTGTATCGTCATATGACGACATTGCTATTCGATCTTCTTCATGGTCGGGCACGCTGAAACGTCGTCCATCGTCATCGGAAACACTTAGCTCTTATCAAAGCTGGGACGCTGTACCCGCCGGACATTCCAGGTGTATGCGCCTAAGACCTTAACTCCGTTTGAAGGATCGTCCAAAAGGTGGAGAAGGACCTGGTTCGCTTGGAACTCTTCAATGAATGGCAGCCGCCTTGCGAAAAGAAGAAACGACTGGCGCGCTGTTGTTAACTCGGCTATAATCGCGTAAGCGGTGTCTACGCCAATTAAGAAGAAGAAAATCGAATTATTTCCTCCAACAGTAAATTGAAGAAGTCGCACCCCAAAGAGCCTTGTCTGAAACCTCATTTTTTGATGTTTGTCGATTATCTTTTCACGAGTCATACATTTAAATTTCAATCGTTGAGCATGCTTTAGTCCGACCATATTCTACAAAGAAACTGATGAATGCTCTTTCCTTATCAGTTTTTCTCGACCGGCAATTCATCAGCCCTCGGCGCTTTGTTGTTCATCAGACGAGTAATTGCTATTCGATCTTCTTCATGGTCGGGCAATGAAACCAATGAAACGCCGCTGAGCAGCGGCTCCTTCCCAATTAAGAGACCGGACATTCGAGGTGTATGTGCTTAAATCGTAATCCTTAATACGTTTGAAATGATCGTCATCAAAAGGTGGATAGCCCTAAGTTCTACACAACTGTCTTTCTTATGAATGAGCAGCGTTCTTAATAAGGTCTCTCAGTTACATCTATTTTCAATGGTATTTTTGAAAATGCTTCGTTGAGGTCTGGTCAACCATATCTATGCAGTTTTGGGCAACACGAAGAATCAATGATCTAAGCTGTCTAAGTAAGATCCACTTTGATGCGAGAGCATGAACTCTTCGACTTAAAAAATTTAATCTTTACTAAGCATATACTTTTATGAAATACACCTCTTATTTTAATCTTTGTTCAAATTGTTGTCCCCATTTTAATCTCAATCGTTTTCCAAACAGTTTAAACCTAAAAATTTACTGCTCTTTAAGCGCAAAGCTTTTCTGCGATTTTGATGTACTCTATCGATTCACACTATTTTCTACGTATTAAAATGCTGCACACAAGCAATAAGTGTTACGCACACACACACATACATATACAGAAGCCGCTTGGCTCACCTTTTCTGCCACTCAGCTACGTATTTGGTGTTGTTGCAAAGCTGCTTTCATTTATTACTGATAATCAAGCCGAAATTGAACATATTTTTCACACGGCACACAAATACATACATATATTTATATAAATACATACACAACTACACACCTGTAAAAGTTTTGTTCAATAACAAATGACAGCAACAACAAAAATACAGAAAAAAGTGTGATATAAGAAAAACACACAATGAACCTGTGAGCCACCTTCAGCTTAGCCACTTAGTATGTGTATGTATTATACATATGTATGTATGTATGTGTGTGAGAACATATATATTTTCAGATGTGTGTGTGTGTGTTTTTTAGATGAAGTGATATTTTTTCTCATTTGTTTTGCGGTGAACGCGGCCGCAACAGTGCCATTAGTTGTGTTTGGCCCAAGGGTGAAATTGCCTGTTTACGGGGACACGTTTAGGCGAAAGTTCTTTTACTGCACCTCACGCCCCAACTACCTCCGCTGTACTACATCTCGCATTGTGGTTGCTTAAATATGTGAAAAAACAACAACAACAATAATAATACAACCTTTTTTTGCTAGCATAAATAGCCACACACAAAGGCATGTGAGTGTGGGCCACAACAAAGTTCACACACACACACACACACACAAATAAGACGCACACATATCAGCCACTTAAGATTGCCACAATGAGCTTGGAGTGAAGGCCAATAATCTGCGGTTAGCTGTTGGATAAGCGGCTGAAATTGAAAATCGAGGGAGCAAGGGCCAACAGCACACACACTCAAGTCACATATGTACATATGCGTATGTGTGTTAGTACGTGCCTGTGTGTGTGTGTGCGCAGAACAAATTGTGAAACGTTTTTATGTTTTGCCGGCTGTCCGTCATTCGGTCCGCATATATTATGGCCATGGCAGGGACTTTTATGTGAGTGTGTGTGTGAAAACGAATAAGCGTGTTGCATTAGCTCCTTCAGGTGATTATGTGTGGGGATTTTCAATTTGACAAAGAAAGACGACGCTTCACTGCATGACTAACTAACACGCACGCATTCCGCACAACATTGTGTTAATAAAATTTAATGGTCGAACATGTTGTGCTGAAGGGTGAATTTGGTATGCGTGCACTTGCCTTTCGCCAATCGCCAACAGGTTGCTCATACGCCACGGCGTGCGCTTTGACAGAACGCATACAAAGTTTACATGCGATTGGATAGATTACAAGCAGCGCGCTAACATTAAAATTGTTAAGACAGTCAAATGCGAGCGCAGTTACGTGAAGGCGTGCATAAAGATTTGCGATTTTGCGGTTACAGTTGAAGTGGCTGTGACCGACATTAATATGCGGCAACACACACACACCGTTAGTACAGACGCTTATCAAGAATGGCGTTCAGTAGCGTGATGTGAAATCTGGAACTGTAGAGCTCATACATATGTAGATATTTTTTCGTTTCTAGAAGTTTCGGGATTGAGTTTTCGGGATCTCGAAATTTAGAGACCAGTTTACAATTACTTTCCTTATTTCTATTTATTTGATTTAAGCATTTTTAAGCATGAAAATAATATACATACATACGCATGTTCAGTAATTTCGGGATTGTGTTTTCGGGACCCCGAAATTTCGTGACTAGTTACTTACTTACTTTCTATTTATTTCATATATTTTTAAGCATGCAAGTAATATACATACGGATGTTTTTTCATAGTCAGTAAATTCGGGATTGCGTTTTCGGGACCCCGTTATTTCGGGATTAGTTTTTAATTAACTAATTTTTATCTATTTGATTTATTTTTAAGCAGGAAAAATTTATTTTCACATTTTTCATTTTGGCAAAATTAGTGTGTGAAATACATAAATTTCGGGATTTCCGGTCCACAAGATAGCGTGTTCTAGGATTACATTTTTTATATATTTTTCGTGTTTAGAAGTTTCAGCATTGTGTTTTCGAGATGCCGATATTTCGGGATTAATTTTCAATTTCAGGATTTCCATTCTCTTTTCAGGATTGCTTTCCGAGTCCCGAAATGTGCGTACATTTTAGATATTTCAAACCCAGTTATAGGTAGAGAAATGTAAAAATTATTACTGTTTTGTTAGTCGAATGCAATAATTATTATGAACAATCCCGAAATATTTTTGCACTTCGGGACTGTCATTGATGAATCCCGAAATTTAAAATTCATTTCTTATAGGCTCTTTTATTTTTATTAAGAATTTGTTTTGATTAAAAAATTTGTGCAACAGATATTTTCGGGATTTCGGGATTACAACTTCATAGTACCAAAAAAAAAACAGAAATAAAAAAATATCACTGTTAAAAACACTATAAAGCTTTTACATGACTCAATAGGAATACATAATATTGATCCCGAAAATTTTGCTGCTTCGGGACTACCATAATTGATCACGAAATTTTGTAATCCATTAGCTTTTATTATGCTTTTTTAGTTTTATTTATTGAAACAAAAAATTATTTTAGCAATAATAATTTTCGGGATTTCGGGATTGCAATCTTTTAATACCAAAAGAATAAAAACAGAAACAAAAAATTATTTTAGCATTAATAATTTTCGGGATTTCGGGATTGCAGTTTTTTAATACCAAAAGAATAAAAACAATCCCCTAGTTTTGAAAATTTCATAAAATTTTTCAATCCCGATATTCGGGATTCTCCAAATACTTCGGGAATAAACGTATTATTATAGCTATGCAAACTTATATATACATATGTACATATGTACATACATATATACAAATGTTCATCAGTTTTTTATGGCTACACATAAATATATCTAACTATAAGCTTCTGTATGTAATTATGTACATATGTATGTATGTACATACATAAGTACCCTCGTACTGGTATGTGTACTTCAACTCCTGACGATATTCGCATGTGTGTGTGTGTTCTTTATACCGTTGAAAAATATACCTGTATTGATACTTGAGCATTGTGGAGCGCATAAAAATCGGCACTAAATTTTACTGAGTCACCTGGAATGTAAATTCGCACACATTTCACACACACATACACCCATGCAACTGCTAAAATACACACATACATAAATACATGCGAATGTGTATAAAAATGCGACTGTAAAAACTTTTGCGACTGATTTACTTTACGAGCGCGTCACGTCACAGTCAGCTTGCGCTCTTTCATTTACATATACTCCTACATGTATGTGAGCACATATGACTATGTGTGTGTGTGTGTGTAAACTTGTTTGAGACATAAGCCTCTTTCCGGATTTATGATACCTTTTACGTTGGGGTTTCGGTGTAATTTGACATGATTTAAATAGATTTTCTTCGCAAACCGATGAATGCGACTGAGGAATACACAATGTACCTACTCCCTTCCGCCTTCCTGCCTTCCTGAGCTCGTTTACCTGCGTGCCTGTATTATTGCAACTGAGTGGCTTTTATTGGATTTTTAATGTTGCCACTCGTAAACACAATACAATGTGAATCAAACGGTACATTGATACATCCGACTTGAGTTGAGAGTTGAGGTGGGATGCAAAGTTGTGGGGTTGGTAAAGGGCTTTGGCATATGAAAATTTATTTCAAATCATTTCCTCTAGTTGATCCTTAAAGGATTGCAAGTGTAATAGGAACCAAGTTTTATGAGCTGTTTGACATGCTAACTATAAGATATTGCCTACGTCCTTCCAATCCTTTGAAAACCGAACTAATTTATGTGTTAAAGATGAATTTTTGAGGATGAGTGCTTGAGATTTCACAAATTTTTTCCCCAACAAATTTCCTTAAAATAATTTTTTCTATACAGTCCAAGTCAAGGTCGGCTATTCTAAAAATCATTTAGGTCGGTATTTGTAGATTTCGACACGAAAGTTTGCCTTTTCAATGGTCTATTTCACTTTTCGAATAAATGAGCATAAAGATCCATTTCAATTCTTTATTATAATGAATTCAGTGAAGTCAAGTCTGTAGGGTTTGATAGCCAGTCAATGTTAATGCGTTTTGTCATCGGACCTCGAGGGGTTTTCACTTCGTAAATAGTTTAATTCGCTCTGAGCTCGTTACTGTTTTTGAAACAACTATGACTCATTGATGTTCTTCGCATACTGGTCCAAATAGTCACTTTTTGATGTTACAAATCCGTCATCACAGACTTCAAAACTATTTTCAATATAAAGTGTTCTATTTCATGGACTTCCAAACTAATTATTGCTACCCAATTAGAGCCGTTCGTGCTCTTATCCTCGTCACATTATTTAGGGGTCAAAGTAAAAATGAACTGAATTGAGGTTTCAACAAGAAAAAATCGTAATTTTGGCTATACTGAAGCTATAATATCGCTTACAGGTTAATTTTTTAAAGCAAAAAATCTTCTAAGAAGATCCTGACTTTGAGTTTTATCGGTCATATATAGGCTATACATAGTTGTCCGACTATATATCGTTGCTTGGAACAATATTCTATGCCAAATTTCGTGAAGATATCTTGACAAATAATAAAGTTTTCAATACAAAAACGATTCCAACAAGTGAGCAGGTTTTCTTAGGAAGAAAAGGACGAATACAAAATTTAGATCGATATCTCAAAAATTGAGGACTAGTTCATGTACATACACCATATAAAGACTGACATGGCTAAATAGAAATAGATGATTATATATTTTATATATAAATATACTTTATAGGGGACTCGACGTTTCCTTCTGGGTGTTACCAACTTCATATTAAATGTAGAATACTTAAAAAAAATCAGAACTTCGACAAAAAGATACACCGTGTATGTACATATAATATTTTGCCAATTATGGCCTTTAGACCCCAAATGAATATTAGTGTAAACATTAATTTTCTGACCTTTACTGGTCCAATGCTTGACATCCGGCCTAAATTTGCATACCTTTAGTCCATCCTTTCATTCCTTTCACATATCACATAAATTCGTATATATTTCACCACATTATCCTAAACTCTTCATAATGTTCAACAACCTGGTCGAAGGTGCTCTCTAAACAAGGGAACAAGGGCTTATCAAGGAGAGTAAATAATAAAAACTTCCATCTAATCACAGAACTACTAAATACCAGATAAAATGTCAAGTTTGAAGCTAGTATGAACATCAATAGATTTAAAATTTTATAAGACCGACAGTTTAGACGGCGTTGTACCAGTTTTAATACGAATACAAGCTTTCCGTGTTTTCATATTTTTGCAGATTAATTTGGTACTGGGACTATGGTAATTAAATTCAAAACTTTAAATCAGCTCTTCTGAGCAAACGCATTGTATCTTGAGCTTAATTCAAGATCGATTCGAAGATAAAAACTATAGAAACGAATTTTCTGCCAGATCACTGCAGTGTCTTTCGGTAGCTTTTAAGGCAGAAGCAGATGTGTTTCCACGAAGTGCGGCTTCTTTTAGAGAGGTATGCATCCACTCCGATAACAGAACTACTATTCAGGCTTCGTGCTCGCTGACAATGAGCACAAAATGAGTCGAGGAGCTGTAGCAGCAAGCCACTTCCATATTAAACTTGGCTGGGTGCCTGGTTACAGCAGATTCGTCGGAAATTGTTAGGCCAAAGAGCTAGCAAGATATACCCAAATTACATCAGGATGGAAACCACTGTCTTTGCGCACTAGAACCATTGAGTTGCTAGCTCTTAACAAGGCTCACATCACCGCAATGAGCGACGTCAACTGGACAATGTCTCATTGACACTGACGCAGTGAGACTAAAGATTTTGGAGGACGCAAATTGTTACAGTTGCTTTGAGGAAGATGAGGTTGAAACTAAAGATTTTCTCCTACATTGTCGGGCTTTCGCCAGATTAAGGTTGAAGCATTTCGGTTGCCATTTTACAAGCCTGGCGTATCGGCTGAAATCGATATTGGCCAGCTAAATAAATTTGCAGCATGCTTTAGGCATTATGCGAAAGTCTTTTTGATCCAAACCTTCTAGTTGTGGATATCACAACGGATAAGCGTCTCTAACAGTTTTGGTGATATAATTCGTAGCTTCACGATAAATCAGCATATTTACCTAACCTAATATAACCTTTCTGACAGTTTTTCGCTCTTTTGGAAACAATATTGAAGATTCGATTGATGTATACAGAAACTTGCAGGGTTCTCAGAAAAAATTTTGATAGACCTTAACCATTTTATAATCCGTTATTTGTTGAGTATTATCTGGAAGTATTAACTAACTTAATAAGAATATTAAAAAAAAAACAAGTAAGGAAGAGCTAAGTTCGGGTGTCACCAAACATTTTATACTCTCGCATGATAAAGTGATAATCGAGATTTCATTATCCGTCATTTACATATTTTTTTATTTTGCTGTAAAATTAATTAGATTAGTAGTTCCTGAGATATGGTTTTTGGTCCATAAGTGGGCGACGCCACGCCCATTTTCAACTTTAAAAAAAGCCTGGGTGCAGCTTCCTTCTGCCATTTCTTCCGTAAAATTTAATGTTTCTGGCGTTTTTTGTTAGTCGGTTAACGCACTTTTAGTGATTTTCAACATAACCTTTGTATGGGAGGTGGGCGTGGTTATTATCCGATTTCTTCCATTTTTGAACTGTATATGGAAATGCCTGAAGGAAACGACTCTATAGAGTTTGGTTGACATAGCTATAGTAGTTTTCGAGATATGTACAAAAAACTTAGTAGGGGGCGGGGCCACGCCCACTTTTCCAAAAAAATTACGTCCAAATATGCCCCTCCCTAATGCGATCCTTTGTGCCAAATTTCACTTTAATATCTTTATTTATGCTTTGTTATGACACTTTATAGGTTTTCGGTTTCCGCCATTTTGTAGGCGTGGCAGTGGGCCGATTTTGCCCATCTTCGAACTTAACCTGCTTATGGAGCCAAGAAATACGTGTACCAAGTTTCATCATGATATCTCAATTTTTACTCAAGTTACAGCTTGCACGGACGGACGGACGGACAGACGGACGGACGGACAGACAGACATCCGGATTTCAACTCTACTCGTCACCCTGATCACTTTGGTATATATAACCCTATATCTGACTCTTTTAGTTTTAGGACTTACAAACAACCGTTATGTGAACAAAACTATAATACTCTCCTTTGCAACTTTGTTGCGAGAGTATAACAAAGAGAAAGGTTAAGGGACAGTTGCATCTATAATCGTGAAAATATACCAAAATTAACTTAAGATGTTTTATGTCTTCCTTGATGCTTTAGAAATGAAATAATTTTACAAGAATTAAGTTCATAATTCTCAAGAAAATTTAAGAACACCTCATATTTATGTACTTGTATATCATTAAACATTTATATATAGTAAACAACATTTTCCATAATAAACTTTTCGACTTTGAAGTCAAACTACAGACTTTGAACTAAAGCAATGGTACATATTATAACGGTACAATATATAAGTAGATTTATATCCGGCCAATGAATGTCACTTTTTATTAACCTTCACTTGTGCTAGTTTAAACAACTACAACTACAACAAAAAGTCGCTTCTGTAAGAGGAATGTAGTCGTACGTATGACACTTCCGTTTGCGCATTGTATCGCACTTCCGGTTAACTTCAATGAATATCCGGTTGCTGCAAGTAAAACGCTCTCTTATAATGACATATATAAGCTTGGAATGTGTGAATGTAACTGATACCGACTGAAGAAGGTTGTGCCGTTATTTGATTAGATAAGTGTGTTATGACGCCACTCGCTAAGACAGATGGAGAGTATATACTTAAGTATAGTGTTCGTTAGATAAATATGAAATACGATATTAAAGAAACTGAAATGTTATGAATAAGTAGTTTTAGTAGAGAAAAAGTAGTAGTAGAAGCAAAAGTTGCTTCGGGATACCATTCTCCAAATACGCCAACCAAAGGCAAAATATTTTCCTTGCCGTGTAAAAATCCGCTTCTACCCTAAATAACCAGATCGGACTGCCGAAAGCGCTGACATATCTAATTTAGACGTAATTGTCACATTGCTTACTATTCTTTGAAAACCGACCTAGATCGTTACAAAGGCTATCCGCAAAGGACCATAAATCTTCCGCAGCGCCTTTCTCTCCTAAACTCGCAACGTCGACTCATCAACTGTTGTAATCGTCCATGCTTCTGCACCATATAGCAGGACGGGAATGGTGAGGGACTTATAGAGTTTTGTTTTACTTCGTCGAGAGAGAATTTTACTTTTCAATTGCGCTGGATTTCGAGGCTGACGTTGTTGTTGGTGTTAAGGTTGACACCAAAATAGACGAAATTATCTACGACTTCAAAGTTATGACTGTCAACAGTGACGTGGGTGCCTAGTCGCGAGTGCGACGACTATTTGTTTGATGACAGGAGATGTTTCGTTTTGCCCTCGTCCACCACCAGACCCATTTGTTTCGCTCCTTATTCATTCTGGAGAAAGCAGAACCAAAAGCGCAGTTGTTGAGGCCAATGATAACAATATCATCGGCGTACACAAGCGGTTATACTCTCTTATAGAAGATTGCACCCGCTCGATGAAGTTCTGCAGCTCGAATTATTTTCTCCAATAGTAGATTGAAGAAGTCACACGATAGGATGTCTCTTTATCTGAAACCTCGCTTGGTATCGAACGGCTCGGGATGGCCTTTGTTGAACGTCAGTTTACACAGCCGTATGAGCTTTGCGGGGATACCAAGTTCAGACATAACGGTATCATAGTTCCTTTTCGTATTATCAATGGTGGCTTTAAAATCGACGAAGAAGTGATGTGTGCCTTCTTTTCATGAGTCTTTTCCAAGATTTGGCGCATGGTGAATATTTGGTCGATAGTAGATTTTCCAGGTCTGAAGCCATACTGATAAGGTCCAATTAGTTTGTTGACGTTGATCGTCACTCTTTGCTTCTTCATATGCGATATTACGGAGGCTTATCCCAGGGTAGTTGCCGCAGATTTGTGGACTGCACAGAGCACCCTTAGGTTCCATGCTTTCAACCGACCATATTCTGCAAAGAAGCTGATGCCTGCTCCTTGTCAGTTCTTCGTCGCCGTGTTTGAATAGCTCGGCCGGCAATACATTAGCTCCGCCGCTTTTTGTTCTTCAGACGGGTGATTGCTATTCGTACCTCATTATAGTCGGATAGTGGAACATCTATATTATTATCATTGACTGGGGAATCAGGTTCACGATCTTCTGGCGTTATGCTTTCACTGCCATTCAGTAGGCTGGAGAAGTGTTCTCTCCATAATTTTAGTATGCTGTGGTTATCGGTAACTAAAACATTTCTGGGGGTTCCACAAGAGTATGCTACGGTCTTGAAACCTACTGTTAATCGACGCATCTTTTCATAGAATTTTCGAACATTACCCCTGCTGGCAAGTCTCTCAAGCTCTGTATAATCATGCATTTCGGCATCTTTTGTTTTTTGTCTGCATATGCGTCATGCTTCCTTCTTCAGTTCTCGCTATCTATCCCACCCCCTTCGTTTTGTGGTCGATTCTTTTATAACATAGCATCTATGAAAATTCCATAAAGCCTTTTTTAAAAAGCCAAATATCTCGAGAAGTATTAATGATAGCGATTTTGCCCTCGGACCTTTTTTGTAGCAAATAAAATTTCCTAAAAGCTTGTCATCCAGATTTTTTCTATAGCTCTTGTAATTTACGAGATAAATATAAAAAAATGCGATTTTCGTGGAAAAATCAGGTTTAGAGCCCCGTACTACCTCGGCGGTGTGAGTTTCGACTTTGTCGCAATGGGCACTTTTGTAGAGTGTTCAATTCTGAGGAATATGAGTCTAAAGTCAAAGCGATTTACGTGTATTTTCAACGGAAAATTTTTACATGCCTTGGTCCAGTCCTTAATGTGAATTTTTGAAAAAATTCTTTATTTCTTATGAATTTTATAACTCAATGAAAAAAAATTATTATGAATAGATTTTTGGAGAGGCTTTCATATATATGAGGTATATATATGAACCTATTTTTCATATACCAAACGAAAAAAAATTTTTTGATCCACCCTAATATGCATTGATGTTTGACGATGAATATCTCGTAAACGCTTAACTTAATCGAAATATCATAGTAGACCATTTTTATAGAGCAGTAAATTTCCTACAAAACTATGTGTTTCATCATTCATAATAATTTTTTTTCATTGAGTTATAAAATTAATAAGAAATAAAGAATTTTTTCAAAAATAGTCAAATTTCAACCGTTAATATCTTTTAAACGGTTGGGTTTACGAAAAAATCATAAGAGACTATATTTTAGAGCATTCAATTTCCTACAAAACCTAATTAACAAGATATTTTTTCAAGTAGTTGGAAGCGAGATATTAATTTTTTTATCTGATAATAAGAAAAAATAGAAAACCGTTAGGGGGAGGACCTTCCCGTTACAATTAAAAACTCATATTTGGAGAGGCTTTCTTAGAGGTGTCTAGGAACCTATTTTTGCGAGTACCAATTGAAAAAAAAATTAAAATTTTTTTGAATCACCCTAATGTATATACGCCCATCAATAGACACTTCCGATTGCTATTTTATGTTCTATGTACTTTCTATCTGCAATACTTGTCTGTGTGTGTGTGTGTTCTAACGGATGTGCGCCACCGTGAATCCTTTGAAAGTAAGTTGACGACTTCGTTCTCACTCAGTGGCGGTTTTGACGAAACTTTTGAGCAATTGTTGATATTTAAGTTGTTGTTGGGTGAGGTTTGCGCCGTCATATCTGGCGTGCGCGTTGTTGTTTTTGCATTTGCTTTTTAGTTTTACAACTATATTTCTATTGCTATTTTGTTTTCTCTGGTGTGTTTATCCAAAGTAAACTTCCTAAGAAAATTCAATTCACCGCACGAGCGGCTGTTGGTGACTGACAGTGAATGTGTGTGTGTGTGTATGTACCATATATAATAAGTGCGTGTTTGTATGTTTTTAGCGACAATATAAACAGAAATGAAATTAGATTTGTTCGTACAATTTGTCGAAATGTTAAACTCGCAAAATTTAGAGACAAATTTTTAGGAGCTGTATATATGTATGTATATATATGTACATACATATAGTAGTATATATAAATGTTTTAGTGTGCGTGGGCAGTACAACAATTTTTTGCGCTTTCGCAATTCAATAAATTGCAGATTTTTCCAATTCTCTTCACTCTTTGCTGGCATTTCCTTTGTGACTGCGGCGATTCGGTGGCAACGACTGCAGTTCACGTGCAACACACACAAACACATGTACATTTAAACACACATAGAGTCATGCAAACAGCAGTCCATAGCAAGTTATACGAGTATAACTGTATTCAAAGTAAATTGCTTACCCCTTTACTCAGCGGACACAGTGTGGCAACCGCTAGCTTTGAGTCTCACACACGCTCACATATAGTACTCGTATATGCATACACTTTCCCACTACCGCACACACGTCTGCGAAGCATGCAACTTTTGACTGTTTGCTGATCTTGTTTAATGCTGAAATACGATATGCGCTTTCGGTTTCGTTTTCATTTCAATAGCGCCGTTTCGCCTTTACCCTTGACTGCGCCGCGGGTTTGGCTCCATTTATACGTGCGCGTTTTCGTTCGCTGTTGTAGCGGTAAATTTCTTTTTTAGCTTGTCAGGCCTTTTATTGCTTTATTTATATATTTTAAAATTTTTATTTCAACATGCTGAGTGTTTGAGCGGCAAAGCTTAACGTCGCAAGCGATGTGGATGTGGTTGCCAGGTGGTTTTTATTAGTTTTGATCGCTCGGACCGAATTAGTTGCTTGATTTGCAGAATTGTTTAATAATATGAGAGATTAACAATTTTTTTTTAATTTTTTTTTCTAAATTTTTTTTTCCAAAAATTTGTTTTTAGTACTTTTATTGAAATTAATTTTCAAAAAAAAAAAATTATTGAAAAAACAGTTATGAAAAAAAAATTTTAAAATTTTTAAATTTGAAAACGATTTTTGAAAAAAAATAAAAAAATATTTGAAAAAAATAAAATTTAAAAAAATTTAAAAAAAACAAATTTGAAAAAAGTTTTAACAATTAGAAAAAAATTTAAATAAAATTTTAGATTTTTTTTGATGAGATTAACATTTTAATTCTCAAAATTTTTAAATTTTTTTTTGCATCAATCTTCAAAATTTTTTTTTTTTTGAATTACACGGAAGTACCTCGTTGATTGAATTGCATTTCATGGTAAAATTAGAGATTAGCGAAATTGTGTGTTCTAAAATCTTTATTCAAAATTTTTATTTCTAATTTTTTAAAACGAAATTAAGTTTTTTTCTAAAATTAAATTATTGTTTTGGATAATTTTAGGTAAAATAACATATTAGCCAATTGTTATTTACAATATTTTTCGAATTGTTTTGCATTTTTTCAAAAGTTTTGTTTTTTTTTTAATTTTGATTTCAAATTTTTTTTAAACAAAATGAAGTTTTTTCTAAAATTAAATGATTGATTTGGAGAATTTTAGGTAAAATAGATGATTAGCCAATTTTTATTTATAATTTTTTCGAATTGTTTTGAATTTTTTCAAAATTTTTTTTTCATAATTTTTTCCATTTTTTTTAATTGTTTTTAAGATTTCTTTTTTTTTAATTTTGGATTTACATAAATTATTTTTTATCTACAATTTTTTTAATTTTTTACCTTAGATCGAAGTACTTAGTTGGTTGTATTGCTGAATATTTTTGAAATTGTTTGCTCTAAAATCTTAATTAAATTTATTATTATCTTCTTATTTTTTTCTTGAACAAAAATAAGTTCTTCCTCAAAATTTAAATTATTGATGTAAAAAATTTTGGGTATTATAAAATAAGAGATTAGCAATTATTTTTTTCTAAAATTTTTATTTCAAAAATTTTTTTTCGAACTTTTTTTTGATATTTATTTAATCAGTTTTCAAAAACTATTTTCTTCGAAACTTATTTTTTAAAGTTTTTGGCTGAATTGCTGAATTTTTTTGATTAAAAAAGAGTTTAGGAAAATTGTTTCTTCTATAATAAAAAATTTATTAAATTTATTAAATTTTTAAATTTATTAAATTTTTTAAATTTATTAAATTTTTTTGAGCAAATTTTTTTTTTTTTCAAAAATTAATTTTTTTCCAAACGTTGAAATTTATTTTTTAACGGTTTCTTCAATTTTTGTTTTTCAAATTTGACTTAAAATTTTTTTTTCAAACTGCGAAAATGTCAAATTTCATCTATGTGGCAACCACGAATCAATACAATCACTTAGGTATAGGCAAATGCACGTTCATTCAAATGCAGGGCTGCTAAAGCGCCGTTGAAAAAATCTATCGGTTTAAGCGAGTATTGTTGAACATGAATGCGAAATCGCCATTCTAAATGCGCAAACAGCAATTCTTGATTCGTTTTTCTGCTGACTGAACGAGTGAGCTTTTCGCACCCAAAGTCATTGTGGCAAAAACAGCGGCGAAGCGGGCTTACACGGCCATATAAAGAGTATGTAACCGTTATGTACAACCATGTTTGAGGATTTACATTTGAAATCTAAAACTAAAACTGCGCTCGTGCAACTGTAAATTTGGATATCAAATATTTGGAATATTTCAGTAGATTTTACACATTTCCTTCGTTAAGGGGCACCCCAAGTGAGAATTACGATATTTTTGGCAATATTCAACTTGTTTTTAAACGCTGCCATTTCGTGAATTTTTTCGACCTTAGCTCATTTACGAAAACTACCTTCTAGTTTAACGATATTTTTTAGATTTTATCCACACGGAAGGCCAGACTCACTGGAGAGGGTTTTTAGTCGGTCATCATTGATGGTTGATTTCTGCCGTTAAAGCAAGTGTTGTGATTTGTCGATTCCAAGACGTTCTTAAGAATTGGGACTGTCTCAAACCATTACTAAGAGGATTTTGAGAAAGGGTTTGGGCTTGCATCCATATAAAAATGTTCTCACTCAAGAACTGAAGCCATTGGACCACCGTAAACGTCGTGAATAAACAAAACTGTCGATTCTGGTGCGAGGAAAAGCCACAAATTATTCGAAAGTGACAGTTTGGCGTGGTTTTTGATCAAGTGGAATCATCGGTCTGTACTTCTCAATGGTTTAGGCCGGTATAGGTCGATGTTTACCAACTCTTTATGGCCGTAATTCAAAGAAATTGATCCTGTCAACATTTGGTTCCAACAAGACGGCGCTTCGTGCCACACAGCGCGTACAATAACCGAGTTATTCCGAGATAAGTTTGGAGATTCGATTATTTCAAGAAATTGAGACATTGAATGGCCTCCAAGAAGTTGTGCATCAACACCATTAGACTACTTCTTGTGAGGCTATTGATGTAATTGGCCTTTAGCAATAAACCAGACTTTCTTCAAGTTTCAGAAGTCAATATTGAATGAGATATTCATGACATACTACGATTACTGTTTTTGTTTAAAGTTATCATATATCAATTTTATTAGTAAACCCTTTACTAACCTATCTGTCAAATAACCCACGTAGAAGTAACCGACATTCTTCTCATAAATTGAATTCCGAATAAAATATCTTAAACACCTCAAACCTCACCAACTGGACATTTATATACAACGATACCGAAGTGCTGCTGTGCGTTCACCGCCTGTGGTGGCATTCCAACAGATTCAATGAAAACTTCTGCTCTACAGTGAGGCAATCAATGCCAGCTCCCGACAAAGGGTCAAAGCGCAGAGTGTGCAATTGTGCGAGTATTGTGACTTCAATAAAGAATTGCCAAAATTGTTTGCGCGGCAAAGTTTCTGCTTTTTACTCGTGGAGTGTCGGCTTTTGTGTCGTTTCTGTTGCTGTCACTTTATTTATTTTATTTTTAGGCTTTTAGCTTGGTGTTTTCTTTCCACCGAATATTTTTTTCATTTCTTTGTTATTTTTTACTATTTGTTGTTGTGTTTTAAAAATGTCTTCTTTTCTGTGTAACTGAATTCTTTAATTCCCTTTTCTTTTTTATTTTTATACCCTGAACAGGATATATTATTTTGGTCACACAAGTTTATTTATTTTATTTTTATTTATATAAACGATCTGAAGTTTCTTCTGTGTTCTCATGTGTTCTTTTCTCTCCAAAAGCTGATTATTTATTGGAATCTCTGATATCGGACCACTACAGCATAAAGCTGTCAGTCAAACTTATTGATCAAAATTATGCCCTTGTATGGAAAAGTTTTTTATTTCACTAGATATCTTAACGAAATTTGGTATGGATTATAAGCAAAGCTAAACGTATAATATCCTAAGAAACTGTACAGATCGGACTACAATAGCATATAGTTGCCATACAAACTGATTGATCAAAATCAAGTCCTTGTATGGAAAACTTGTTTATTTCACCAGATATCGTAACAAAATTGGGTATAGAGTATAAGCCAAGTCAAACGTATAATCTCCTAGGAAACTGTACAAATCGGACTACAATAGCATATAGCCGCCATACAAACTGATTGATCAAAATCAAGTCCTTGTATGGAAAACTTTTTCATTTGACAAGATATCTTCACAAAAACCAGCAACAGAATATTGCCCAATGCAGCTCTATAATATCTGATGAAATTGTCCCGATCGGACTACAATAGCATATAGCTGCCATACAAACTGACCGAGCAAAATCAAGAAAAATATCTTTTTATACCCTTTAATGCTATAAGAAATGCATCGGTGAAAGGTATAACAGCTTCGGTGTAGCCGAAGTTAACGTTTCTTCAAATTTTCTTCTTTTTCGTGTTTTTTTTTTTAGTTTTGTATATCTTTCATTTATCGGATAAAGCGAATAGCAATGGTTTCACTGTTTGCCGATATACTTCTGCTGTTTGTATGTACATACATATGTATGGGTATGCTTGCGTATGTTTGTTTGTGCGCTAAAATCACTCCGAAGTCACTTCGTTGGGAAAGTTTTGAGGAAAAAAAAACAGTAACAACAACAAATAACTGAAAGGAATTGCGGAAATGAAAAGCATTTCTGATCTTTTCCGCGAAAAATTACTCCGTTTGAGTGATATACCAATGTACTTTGCGTAGGTATGTATGTATCTCTATATAACGGGTGATTCAAGTAGAGGTACTATTTTTCAAAATCCTTTTTTTTTACAGTTTACGCGTAAGTCGTGACAAGTTGTTATTTTGCTTTGGTTTGGTATTGTTTGGCATATCATCGGGAAAAGACTTACGTCGGAACAAAATTTACAAATCGTTCAACTTTATTACGAAAACTCACGTTCTGTTAAGAATCTGTTTCGCACGCTAAGATCAACTTATGGTCAACAAAATCGGCTTACTGAACGTGCAATTCGCAACACCATCACCCATCTTGAGACCCCGAATTCATTACTGGATAATATTCGACCGAATAGACAACGTCTAGCACGCAGTGAAGAAAATATAGCAGGCGTAGCTGAGAGTGTACACGAAGACAGTGGAGAGTCGATTCGGCGATGTTCACAGTAACTCTGACTGACCTATGGAACGACTTGACGGATTTTATGTCAAGATCTTAAATTAAAAGCGTACAAAATACAGCTTGTGGAAGAACTGAAGTGCTCGACCTTCCCAAGCGACATCGCTTCGCTCGACGGGCTCTTGAAAAGTTCCAAGAGAACCCGACGTTTTTGAGCCCAATTTTGTGCAGTAATGAGTCCCATTTCGGACTTAACCGTCCGGTCAATGACCAAACTTTCACCTTTCGTTCAATGACCGGGTACCCGGTACCCCGGTGGAGCAGATGTAGAAATCGTTAGTATACTAAATAACATTTTTTTTCTGTGTAAGTTGGCTACATGGTATAGGAAATAACTATAAATGGGGACATATTCTATAGTTCTCGTTGAAATAACAAAAGCGGAGTGCCGAGGTCTATGGATATTTAGGTAACTAAGCCGTCCCTCTCCCCTTTCCATTTCGGACGAAAATAAGGAAACGTGTTCAGTTGGAATTCTGCAAGCGTAGTGAACAGCGTAGAAAGTATACAGAGATAAGTGAAAAAAAATATACAAAATAAATATTATTATTATACGCCATACTAATAAAAAGGCAATCTCAACGTATACAGCATATACTGAAAAAAATTCAGAAAAAAAGATCTCGAGCTGCAGGAATTTTATGAATTTTGGCTATTTTGATAACTTCTGGCGCAAATATTTCAAATACTGATAATGCAAGGGAAATGCGGCAGCCGTATTCATATCCATTATATCGCGCAGCAATGAGTATCAATCGCTTCTGGAATATTATTCGTTTTATTCGATTTGACGATGCCAATACTAGAGCCCAGCGCTTAGAAAGTGATAAAGCTGCTCCAATACGCGACATTTGGACAATGTTAAATAGTAATTTAGCAACACATTATAAAGCTACAGAATACCTAACAATCGATGAGCAACTTTATCCATACCGAGGTCGAACTAGATTCACTCAATATATTCCATCAAAGATATGTGATGCGGAGAATTCGTATCCACTTACTGGACAGCTTCACACTGTGAAATCGAAAGATGGGCGTGAGAAAAATGTTGGTGAAAGAGTTGTTAAAGACTTGGTGGAACCATATAAAGGATTCGGTAGAAACATTACAATGGATATATTCTTCACAACTCTGCCACTAGCAAAATTTTTATTATCTTGGGACTTGACGATTGTTGGTACTCTGAAGAAAAATAAAGCATACATTCCACCAGCAATGGCTGTTTCAAAAACTCGAGAAGAATTATCCACTGTGTTTGGCTTTCATGAAAAGTAACACTTATGTAGTTATGTGCCAAAAAAAACAAGGTAGTAATTATGCTATCATCAATGCATCACGAAGCAAAAATTAGTGATAGTGCACATAAAAAACCCGAAATCATCGAGTTTTATAACTGGTCCAAAGCTGGAGTAGACACGATGGATAAAATGCTTGGTAGATATACTACAAAAAGGTCAACTCAACGATGGCCTCTAGCATTTTTTACAATATTCTCGATATTGCCTGCCTTGCAGCATATATTCTCTATTATGAGAATAATAAAATACTTGTTAAAAAATCGTATGAACGACACTTACTTTATGCGAATAATGCACAAATTATGAGGCATTTCTCAACGAAAGTGGCGATTGAATCTCTTCTTGGTCGAGCTGTCAATCCAAATGCGCAGCCAACATCATCTGTATCATTGAGACCTCAGAAGCAGCGCGATTCAACTGGAAGGAAAAAGATTACTGGTGTATGCTATGAATGTCTTCACAGTGAATTAAAAAAACGTCGCAAAACTAGAAAAATATGTTCAGTATGTGAGAAACCTATTTGTGATGAACACTGTATTACAACCACGACATGTGAAGGATGTACAGAATAATTTAATACACTTTAATTCTTATATAGCACTGTATCATAATAAATACAGCAATATAAATAAACAAATAGTAAAAAATAGAAAATAATATTACTAAAATAAATAAAAACGGAGTTATTTTGTTCTTACTAACTATTTTTTTCTCAGCGGGTACCCGGGTACCTGGTTATTGAACGGAGGGGGTAATAGCTAATAATTTTTATTAAATAATTGATTCTAAAAAAATTTGATGAAAAATGGGTGTCAAATAACTTTAATTTTGGGGATCCAAGCGGCCATAAAATTTTTTTGAGGAGAAGTTAAGAAAAATTGACATGTAAATTCAAATGGATACCCGGGTACCCGGTCATGGACCGGACGGTTAATGGGTATGTAATCAAGCAATCAATGCCACATTTGAGACGAAGATCAACTTGAAGAGATTCATGAGCTGCCATTTTATCACGAAAAAACACTTCTTTGGTATGGTTTGTAGGGCGGTGGAATCATCAGTCCATATTTCTTCAAAAATGATGCTGGTGAGAACATAGCCGTCAATGGCGACGGCTATTGCGGCATGATAACCGGATGACCGACTATTGGATGCCTGAAATGTAAGCTCGTGATCTCGGCGACATTTCGTTTCAAAAAGACGGTGCCACTTTACACACATCGCATCAATCAATGGATTTATTGAGAGAACACTTTACTGAGCAGATAATTTCAGGTTTTGGGCCGTTCCATTGTCCACCAAGATCGTGTGATATCACACCGTTGCCTGTGAGGATATGTAAAGTCTAAAGTCTATGTGAACAATCCCGTTTCGATACAGACCTTGGAGCAAAACATCACTCAAGTTATTCGCCAGTTAACAGACGAAATGTTCGAACGAGTCATCGAAAATTGTACTCAACGTACGGACCATCTGAGACGTAGCCGCGGCTAACATTTGAAAGCGATAATTCTGAAAAATAGAAGCCCAGGAATGTTCTTTCGAATAAACATTCCCCATTAAATTTAAAGTTTCTCTGTTTTTCTTCTTTAAAAAAGTAGGGAACCTCGATATGGATCACCCTTTGTATGTTATATAAATGTGTTGGCGTGTATTTTCCTGCCCATCTTATGCGCTTGCCATTCTTAATTTTATTTCTGCTATTTCATTTCACTTATCAAGCGTCCAGAGCAGTTTTCAATTTATATAAATTTTTTTCCACGAATTTTTTCTTCTTGTCAAACGAAACTTTTGCGTTTACTGTTTTTGGTAGTTGTTGTAGTTGTTTTTGTTTTTTGCTAGTTGTTGTTGCCGTTGTTTGTGGTAATCATGCAAACCATTTGTTTACTTAATCATTTCATTCTCGTTGCGTTTTTCGTTTCATTTGCGGCACTCAAAAGTTTCTCCTTAATTTGTGCTGCTCAAGTGCTTGATGGACACAACGAGCGACGACTAACGGCATACCTAGTGCACGCGTAGCATGCCAAGCGCGCGCGTAGAAGGCCACTTCAAATCATGGCGCCGCGTCTAAAGTGTGGCAATGCGCCGTTAGTTGCCACACAGCTCGAGTGTGCAAGCTTTCGCACACACACAAACACTCGAAATACATGTGTGTGTTTGTGTTGTTGCGTTGGCTATTAATTGAATTGGTGGCAATTACGTTCGGTAAAAACTTTTCGATCCTTGAGCGCGTGAATTTGGTCTGGTTTGAGGCGCCGCGCGGACGCTGGTCGTACCTACCGCACGCTCGGCTGAGAGGCGGCGCGACGCAGGGCGGCCAACAGCATGCCAGGGTGCGACAAATGCAAGCCGTAACCACTCAGCTGCGCGCTTTGTTCCACAAAGTTTCGTTGAGTGCGTGAAAAAATTTGAGCTGCTTGCAACATTATCACACACACTAATGTAAAAACATATTTTCATACATACATATATATTTTCATACACACATACGTATTTTCATGCAAATTCTCATCCATATTTCCATACCAAAAACCGCTCGTTCACTAATTATTTCATTAATTAAATACATTTCCGCAAAATGTTGCAAATAAACAAATCCATTTAAATTGAATGTGAAGTGTGCGGCCGCCGCAAGTGTTGTGTAAGTTAGCATTTGCATTAATGCCACTGATTGATGGCTGCCCCAAACGCACACACGCATGCCTTTACATTTGTTTTTCTGCGGCGCGCATGCAAATTCGGCAAATGGTCACTTAACTTGAGATGGAATCCATTTAAATTTGCACACTGCGCGCTCTCCAAACAATTTCATTAAATGTTTATGCCACTTTGAATCCGTTTTTATTGGAGACTCAAGGTATTAAAGGCCATGCAATGAAGACTACATACATACACACATAAAGTATATACAGGTGTATGGTGTGAGTTCTCATGCGAGCAGTTTTATTGAAAAATTTTTGTTTATTGGCATACCCAATAGGGAGCTGGAGTCAAAACGAGTGTTTAAGATCAAACTATTACATAAAACACAAAATTATATTAATTGAGTGACACTAAGTGTGTTCAGATTGAACAATTAAGCTAAATTAAGCTAATTAATGCTTAATTGTGTTATGACTAAAGCATAATTTTGATAAAATTAACATTTACTGTTATTCAATTAGCAGTAATTGTAATACAATTAACGTTTAATTGCGGTACAATTAACGCTAAAAAGTATATTTTATATTAAACGATACAATAAGCACTAATTGTCATTAAATTAACATTAATTGTCATACAATTAAAACTAAATGTCATTCAACTAACATTAACTGTGACAAAAGTAACACTAATTGTGATTCAGTTAACACTAGTTAGCAAGATTAAACACTAATTGGGAAAAAGTTATTACTAATTGTCATTCAATTAACACTAATTGTCATACACTTTAAACTAATTTAGCAAGTTAATGCTTAATTGTGAAACGATTAGTACATAAATGTAATATAATTAACACTTATTGTTAAAAGAAAAACTTAATTGTTATAAAATTTAATTCCAGTCCAGTCATTATAGTAAGTTCACCTCGGAATTCGACATACCCATTTATATGTCTGTAAATGCTTGTATATTGACACAAGTGTATACAGACATATAAATGGGTATATCGAACTCCGAGATTCTTACCTAATTTAAGCTTAAATGACTGGGCTATAAGGCATAATTGTGATGCAAGCTATACAGCTAGCACTAATGGTGATTCCATTAACATTAATTGTCATACAAAACTAATTGTTATTCAATTAACACTAACTGTGACTAATTTCCATACAATTAGTGCTAATTGGGATTCACATAACACTAATTGTGATTCAATTATCACTAATAAGGAAATATTTAACACTATTTGAAAAAAGTTATTACTAATTGCCATTCAATTAATACTAATTGTCATACAGTTCACACCAATAGTGATACAATTAACTCTGTTTGTGCAACAATTAAGGCTAAAACTCACAGAGGTCGATTAAACTAAATTAGGCTCAATTTTGATAAATTTAACGGATATTTATGATACAATTAACACTAATAATTAAAGAAGTAACACTAATTATGACACAATTAACACTTGTTTTGAGGCAATTAACGGTAATTGCCTTACAATTACACCAATTATAATGAAATTAACGCTTAAAGCTCAATCAAGTCGATAAAGCTAACTTAATGTGTTATTTTGTTTAATAGATAATTGTGAAACAATTAACACCAATTGTGCCACAATTAGCATTCATTTTGACTTAATTTACTTTTAAGGACGGAGTCGCTGGAGAAGAGACGTAGTGAGCTTTTTCACGGATGGATCGAAGCTCAATTGTTAGTTTAGTGGAGGAGTCTTCTGTCGGGAGCTCTCAATCAACTCTTGCTTCAAACTAACAGACCACTGCGGTGTCTTTCAAACAGGAGTGGACACTATTAAGATAGCAGCATGCCTTCTGGCCCAGAGTGGAACACAAAAGATTAGTTGCCGCAGTGGTAGGTGTTCTAAATGGACACTGTGCCATTGACACTTACGCGGTGAGGCTAATGATTTTAGATTCTACAAAGTTGCAGAAAGGAAGATGAGGTGGAAATATCTCGATACTTTCTTCTTCACTGTTCAATTATCACTTGACTAAGGTTGAAGCATCTCGGTTGTCATACTTTCTACGAAGCCGGCAAATTTGTTGGAGTAAATTCGATAAATTTGTGCCTGGGTCTAGGTGCTTTGTAGATATACGACAGTCTTTTTGATCAATCCTTAGGAGTATTGGGCATCCCAACTAACAAACGTCTCTAGCAGTCAAAGTGAAATTATTTGTGGTCTCACAAATATTAGCCTATTTATCTAACCTAACCTAACAAGGTTCCTCTGACAAAATATTTGCCAAAATTTGTGAGAGAAAGTTGGCTCTCTATGTATCGCATTCTTTAGGTTAAGAAAGAATCCTACAAAATGATGTTTGATTGCTAAAATATTTCGATGCGATTTCGTTAGAACCAAAGGACTATTGATTAATAGAAATCTTAGAGTTTACTTTATATCTTTAATTTTTGATATTTCGCTTTAGAACTTATTTAACTCTCGTATACCGAAAAGATAGTTGATTAACGTTCTAAATGAAAATGTAAGTATTTTTTTGAAACGAATTCCCTACTGGGTATGTTCGATGTAAAAGTTTACCATTCGAATTACCATCGACACTATATATTTGTCTACGTTTATGGACGTATAGCTTGTAACTCTTTCACGAGTCTATATTGAAAAAGACTAAAGAGTTATTGCCTTTCAACCGATATTTGTACGACTCGCCGCGAACGAAAGCACGAAAGCATCGATTCAAACAAAGCAATTAATCGGCGTGAAAAAATGGCAACGAAGCGGAGGTATGACAATGCCAGTGCCGTTATTTGAAACCACCATTTTTCCTGTTTTTTTGTTTGCATTTAAATTTTCAACAGTTGCAATTCATTCGATTTATTTGCATGTTTGCACGAAGGCCACGGGAGCCGGCTTTGGGAGTGAGAGAGAGAAAGGGTGTGAGACTGTAAGTGGGTGGTCGCGTGGGAGTGCTGGGAGTTGAGTGCTCGTACACAGATATGCATTCATATATTACATTTGGATGTTTGTAATAAAATCCGACAATATCCTTCGTTCGAAATTCGCAGCGCCAATGTTCTTGAAAGTTTACAACTTGTTATACTCGCAGCGCAAGCATTTTGTATCAATTTTAGAATTAATTTTTGTTACAACAGAAATGGCACGCCCGCTTTTGGCTCACTTCGCTTTGAAAAATGTATACAAAGCGTAAGAGTAAAAGTGAGGTGGGAGAGCAAGTGAAACAGGGAGGTAGCGGAGAGCGAAAGTGACTGTCGTTAAAAACAATAAATTTAAATAAACTCGATATTATTTTGTTTTATATAGAATTACTGTTTGCTAAGCCACTGATTTCTTAGTGCGAAAAGTTAGTAAATGCAACCCTGCAACACGATATTTTAAGCTACTAATCGAGTACATATTGTATTTAATGAAGTTATATAATATAATTTATATTGTGAAGGGATATCAAAATAATATTTAAACATGGTAACATTGGCTTAAAAGTTTTGTGAGACTACGAAAGGGTTTCTCATACTCCCGAAAACCTTCACGAGCAATTTCAGTGTAGAATAGAAAACTGATTTACTGGTGGTCCAGTGAACTTTAGTTTAAAAAATTGGTTCCACAAACCTACTAAGATGAGCAAAATTTAGTAAGACTTTGTTCATAAATTTAAAATTCTTAATTTATTCTTCAAAATACATGTCGTCCCCTCAAAGTAAACTCTCTTCACCCCAATACACTTGGTCCCACTTTTTTTCTAATTCTCGAAACACATGTTAAAGCCAATTCCCGGAATAGTCTTCAATGCGCGTAGCTATCAACTTTTAATGTCTTCAATTGACTCAAAACGGTTTCCTCAAAGCGATCGTTTGAGTTTGCCGAATAGCCAAAAGTCACACGGAGCTAAATCAAGCGAACACTGTGGTTGCATCACGATATCGGTTGAAAATTTGGCGAAAAACTCACGGAGAATCAATGCAGTACGCGGAGATGCATTGTCATTGTACAAAACCAAGAGTTGTCGGCCCATAATTCCGGCCTTTTCTTACGAATAGCTTCGCGCAAACGACGCGTGACACTCAAATAGTATTCCTTGTTGACAGTTTAACCAGTCGAAAAGAACTCGGAGAGCACTACAGCTCGATAAACGATGAAAACTGTCAACATAATTTTGATTTTTGAACTACTTTGACTTGTTTTTTCGGCTTCGGCTCACCTTTGCCACAATATTCGACCGACTGATCGTCTGTTTTCGGATCGTAAGCGCAGATTCAAGTCTCACATCTAGTAAAAGGACGCTTCATGACATCCTGGTAGTCGGAAAGCATTATTTCACGGGCGTTAATGCGATGCTGTTTTCGAACAAATTTTGTGATCTTGGAACCAATCGGACTTTCACTTTTCTTAGTCCCAAATTATCTTCCAAAATGATTTTCACTGATCCTTTCGATATTCCAAAGATCTCTAACAGTTAATTGTCGATCCCAAGTCCAGTTCCCACACAAACAAACGTTTGATAGCATGATTTGAAGCGGATGATTATTGCTGATGAGAAGTGAATCAAGTGAAAACGATCGTGGTCGTATCGCAGTGAGCCGTGCAAGAGAAGATCAATCCAGTATTGACTGTTAGGAAAGCTTTGCTGTATGTTTTTTTGAAATTGACAGGAAATTATATACTATGAACTCCTCCCCTGCGGTCAAACCATTAATTCAGACTTGGCCAATTGGAGTTCCATCAAAACAATGACAGAAGCTCAGAAAGTATTGCTGGAAGTTCTTACGCATCCACCTTATGGTCCGCACCATCAGTCGAAAGATTTCTACATGTTTCTGTCTTTGGCGAATGGTTTTGTTGGTCAAAAGTCAGCATCAAAAGAAGCTTGTGAAAGTCGAATGTTCCAACTTTCTGCTCATAGAAATGAAGATTCCTATTGGAGTAGCATTTTGAAAAAACCTTATCGAACAAAACGTTACATATTCAAAATAAATCGCTGCGTTCTAATTAAGCTAAATAAAATCGTCAATTTAATCCAAAGGGATTTTCTACTGGACCCTGCGTGTTAAAATAAATATGGTATATTATTTTCGAAATGGATCACGAGGTCAATGAACAATAACGATAGCGTAGAGAAAGTCTTTACCTACTCAGATAGCAAAGCAGCCACAAATAAATTCAATTCCTTGTTAAGCTCTCACCTACGTGCCTAGCATCAAAAGGAAAGTAATTTTTGATTATTTTGACAACAAAGAAGTCGGATAAGGCAGTGAGTGCCTATTAATCAGGTCAGAAAAAATAAAACAATAATAGTAACGTTTTTTTATCTTCTCTAAAAAGCTAAAATCTGGAACCAAAGAAAAATTCCCTCATACATACTTCAAATATTTTTCAAATAATTTTTGGAAATACTAGTTCTTAATCGATTCTGTTTCCTAGATCCGATTGTCATGGTTATACCATATTCGCATTTGTTTTTAGTATAGAATCCCTATACCTCGAAACTCTGTTTAGATCGCAAGCAAGATTTTTGCTGAAATGTATTGAAAGATGAGCGGACTGAGCCTTTTATCCCTTGTGCGTTATACTACTGTGCCCAAAAAATAAGGTGACATTTGAATTTAAACTGCGCGCGTCGAAGGATTTGGAGAATTATTTTTTTTTAGGTTGGTAGTACTGTCAGTCACATTTATGTCAAATTTCATGTCAAAATATTCATTACTGTTTGAGATACGTGTCGTTTTGTGAGCTGCCAAAAGTGAGTTTTTCGTTTTTTGCGATGTCGAAATTTGTTGAGCAAAGAATTTGCATTAAATTTTGTTTACGGAATCAATTTTCTGCTGCGGATACGTTGAGGATGGTGCAGAAAGCCTTTGGTGATGAGGCTATGTCTAAAAAATGTTTACAAGTGGTATAGTGAGTACCAAGCCGGCCGTGAACGTGTCGAAGACGAAGAGCGTCCAGGGCGACCATCAACCTCAACCGACGAAGCTCACGTTCAACAAATCAAAGATTTGGTGTTGAAAAATCGTCGATTAACAATTAAAGACCTTGCTGATGAAGTTGGCATATCGAAAGGCTCAGCCAATACCATTTTGAAGGCTGTTTTGGGCCTCAAGCGCGTCAAATCTCGACTGGTACCGCAAACATTGAATTTTTTGGAAAAAAGGCGTAGCGTTGAAGTGTGTGAAACGATGCTTTCCGACTACCAGGGTGTCATGAAACGCATTATAACTGGTGATGAGACTTGGATCTATGCTTACGACCCCGAAACAACCGATCAATCGAGCGAATATCGTGCCAAAAGAGAGCCGAGACCAAAAAAATCGCGCCAAAGTCGCTCAAAAATCAAGGTCATGTTGACTGTTTTCTTCGATTATGGTGGTGTTGTGCATTATGAATTCCTTCCACCCGGTCAAACAGTCAACAAGGAATTATTTGAACGTTATGCGTCGTTTGCGTAACGCTATCCGCCTAAAAAGGCCGGAATTGTGGAAAGACAATTCTTGGTTTTTACACCACGATAATGCACCATCCCATACTGCCCTCGTAATTCGTGATCATTTCGCCAAAAACTCAACCCATATCGTTCCGCAACCACCGTATTCACCTGATCTGGCGCCGTGCGACTTCTGGCTGTCCACCAAGCTCAAAAGACCACTCCGGGGACACCGTTTTTATACGATAGAGGAGATTCAAGCCGCAGCGAAGACGGAACTGAAGGCCATCCCGGAAAGTGACTACAACCAGTGTTTCGAAGATTGGAAAATCCGTTGGCATAAGTGCATTGCATCGGGAGGGGATTACTTTGAAGGGGATGAAATTGATTTGGAAGAATAAATAAAGAATTTTCAAAATAAATACAATGTCACCTTATTTTTTGGGCACACAATTATCGTTATTAATATATCTATGCTACACTTTACTTTTTATTTATATTAAAAAATCTTTCTAAGATGAGGTGAATCAAAGAACTTCTAGATCTCTTTGCACGCAGAACAATTCACCTTTCTCTTGTGATAGGGATGCTCACTGAAACTTATTGCCGAAGATTTTCTTTATTTTTTTCTTAGGGTGAAGCATTTTCGACATATCGACATCGTACATAGAAAATATCAGATATCTGGTATCTGATGTTAGTCCTTCTAAAAAAACTGTGGTATACTTCAAGTGGTTTCGTCTATATATGTATAGTGGTTATTGCGTATTTAAAAATTAATATTCATAAAAGCAGATCGAAATATGTCTAAATGGGATCACATGCTTGGAGATCAGCTGCAATAACCTTAGTAAAATATCACCAAATCAGCATTGCCCACCATGAGAGCCTTTCATTGAATTTGCTTTCATTTATGACTTCTTCAAGACCTTAAGGTCCTAACGTAACGCTGCACATAAATGTATATTTTCCAAATTCTAATTGTTTTAAATGCGCATTTGGCTAAGTGTTCCACTCCACTCCTCCGCACCACTTCAAGTCAGCGGCCACTTTAAGTGTCGCTCATGCATTAACCGCGCCGGATATACGAAATCACCGCATCCTAAAGCTTATCACCACGCTGCTGCAGCTGGGTATGTGTGTGTGTATTGTAGAGCCATCTGACGCTACTGAGCAGCAATTGGAAATGTACTTCCGTTGCCGATAATGACATGGCCAATTGCCGTCTGAATTTTAACAAGCCAATCGTCAGCTGGCTGCTTGTGAATCGGCGCCACAGCCTGCCTGCCAGGATGCTCCAATGCGCCTCAACGATGCGGCCGCTTCACTTGGCGTGCCCTGGCTCCTCTCGTAGTGCTGTTGCAGCAATTTCGCCTTCTCACTTAGCGACTTTACAATTTAAAATGTTTTTCGATAAATATTAATGCGCTCTTCAAATGCAATCCTGCTGATGTTGCAGCGCTGTCGAAGAGCTTATAAATTTACTGGTATCACTGTGGAGCGGAGTTAGTGCACGCGACGTAGACACGCACGCGCCAACGGGTCACGAGATTGCTTTAGATTTCTTGCTGCGATTGAAGCTCGCTTTTCTTTTAATGGAATTACAGAAAAGTTGCTTTCAAATATTGATAATATCGTTTCTTTCTTTAAGTGGACCGTGCTGAGCCAAACTGGAGCTATCGTTTTCTAATATAGGATTATTTTCAAACATTTCCAAACAGCTCTAATCTAATATAGATTGAGTATTTCAAAGAGTATGTCCCTCAATAGTGAAAAGGAAGGAATTTTGTTGTTGCCTTTCATTTGTTTCTGTTTCCATTCCCACCGATTTTATTTATTTGATAAGGAAATGTATCCGTTTTCTCTTTGGACAAATGGGTTTTGCTCTTCCTCAGTCCTGGATAGGGACTCAGGTTAAACTTTAAGAAGCTTTGACAAGCCAAATAATAGTTTTACTTTGAATTAAGAACCCAAAATTCTAACTGCGCTCTAATGCTTTCTAATATCTCGTCAGAGTTATCCATTCAACTATCATTCCTCTCGAAGTGTACCAACTTACACACCTTCCAACTCGGTTTCCTTTACCTCGTCCTATTTTGGGCTCTGATCAATTTCGGCTTTCGACTTAGAGCTACTACATAGGTATAGAGCTAAATTGTATTAAAAAGTGCCGTAATAGCCGACAACTGTCTGCAGAACTTCTCAAAATCATACGTCGAAAATGGTTCTGTCGTATTTGCGAAAATTTGGAGCTCAGATATCAAGGTATGATATATGTTTTACGATAATGGAACGAGTTCTCTTCTTCCATATGGTTGCATCCGCTTTTAAATGTATGTCTCAGAACAAGAGAAAGGTATAAGACATGTGCTCAAAAATTTCCCTAAAGAAAGATTTTCGAATGGATTTCGAACGGACTTTGAGATTTTCTAAAACGTTGCATAATATAAAAATGGAAGTCCAAATAGGTAAGCTATATTCCGATGTATATATGTTATCGATATAATTTTGAAGCTTAATGAAATCCATTATTCTCATAAGTACAATCATCGTTTCATCCAGATAAGTTTCTATAGAGATTTTATAGTAAGATTAAGGAAATTCTATATAAGTGCCGTAGATTTCGAATATTTCACAACAAAAATTGTTGGAGATTTATCAGCATCAGTTTCAGAATAAGTTTTAGAGCCGGGCATAGCATTATCTACATATTTGTGATGCCAAGCGCTAGTGCCATAACACTTTGTAGACTTTATATAATTCCAAAGGCTTAAATGAGATTTTTGGTAGATAATATGCCATATACATTGTTTACAGTCTGTATAAGTTTGGAGAATACACCTCAAGATCTAAAGTCTTAAAGAGGTTACGAAGTAAGAGGGGACTCAAGTGGATATTAAAACAAGTAAGGAAGGGCTAAGTTCGGGTGTCACTGAACATTTTATATTCTCGCATGATAAAGTGATAATCGAGATTTCATTATACGTCATTTACATATTTTTCAAATACCGTATTTGTGTAAAGTTTTATTCCGCTATCGTCATTGGTTCCTAATGTATATATTATACAGAGAAGGCATCAGATGGAATTCAAAATAGCATTATATTGGAAGAAGGCATGGTTGTAAACCGATTTCACCCAAATTTCGTACATGTCATCAGGGTGTTAAGAAAATATTATATACCGAATTTCATTGAAATCGGTTGAGTAGTTCCTGAGATATAGTTTTTGGTCCATAAGTGGGCGACGCCACTCCCATTTTCAACTTTTAAAAAAAGCCTGGATGCAGCTTCCTTCTGCCACTTCTTCCGTAAAATTTAGTGTTTCTGGCGTTTTTTGTTAGTCGGTTAACGCACTTTTAGTGATTTTCAACATAACCTTTGTATGGGAGGTGGGCGTGGTTATTATCCGATTTCTTCCATTTTTGAACTGTATATGGAAATGCTTGAAGGAAATGACTCTATAGAGTTTGGCTGACATAGCTATAGTAGTTTCCGAGATATGTACAAAAAACTTAGTAGGGAGCGGGGCCACGCCCACTGTTCCAAAGAAATTGCGTCCAAATATGCCCCTCCCTAATGCGATCCTTTGTGCCAAATTTCACTTTAATATCTTTATTTATGGCTTAGTTATGACACTTTATAGGTTTTCGGTTTTCGCCATTTTGTGGGCGTGGCAGTTGGCCGATTTTGCCCATCTTCGAACTTAACCTTCTTATGGAGACAAGAAATACGTGTACCAAGTTTCATCATGATATCTCAATTTTTACTTAAGTTATAGCTTGCACGGACGGACGGACGGACAGACAGACATCCGGATTTCAACTCTACTCGTCACCCTGATCACTTTGGTTTATATAACCCTATATCTGACTCTTTTAGTTTTAGGACTTACAAACAACCGTTATGTGAACAAAAAGCAACTTTGTTGCGAGAGTATAAAAATTACTTTAGAGACTTCATAGCAATATAAATATAACCGATTTTTATACGCAAAAGCTTTTCAAAGGTGACCTCTAGAGCTACTAACTTAAGGGTGACTCTATTCGAAAGATAGCTACATTTTTAATCTCTAAATAATTAATAATTAAATAATGCTATTATTTTCTGTGCAGTCTCTATTCTTTATAATTGTTCGAGTTGTTTCTCTTTCAGAAAGAAAATAGTATATTTTTTCGGGTTTTAGAAAAAATCTCATCGCATCTTCCAAACCACCCATTTCTAAAAGCAAAGATTCGTTGCCCTGTAAGCATACGTATACTAAGCTTCGGTAAAATATCTCAATTCTTAATTATCGCCTTTATTTCCGTTGTAAGTATGGAGAAAACCATTTGAAGTCAATATTAGGAAAGAAATCCATTTTTTTTTTACAAATTTTAAAGTTCAACTTGTTATTGTTAATATAATCTCTGAATAAAATGTAACATAGTTGTATGCTAATAAATCTAACTGCGGATGAGAGTAAAAAAATTAGAAGTACAAACAAATATGCGTACTTCTATAATTATAACGGGTGATCAATTTCGAGGTTTTTTTTTAAAGGAAAAAACTCACAAACTTCAAATTCCATAAAAATGTTTATTATTATCATTCAAAAAAACATTCATAGGCATTTATTTTTTGAAGACTATTCTACACTTTTCGATGACTCGTTCGAGCATTTCTACTGGTAACTGGCGAATAACACGCGTGATGTTTTGCGCCAAGGCCTGAAACGAAGCGGGATTGCCCGTATAGATTTTAGACTTTACATATTTTCCACAGGAAAAAGTCTAAGGGTGTGATATTACACGATTCTGGTGGTAAGTCGACCGTCCCAAAACGTGAAATTATTTGCTCACCGAAGTGTTCTCTCAATAAATGCATTGATTGATGTGTGTGGGAAATGGCGTCTTCTTGTTAAAACCAAATGTCGCAAGAGATTCGTTCTCAATCATTGCTGAACAAAATTTGGCTCGAAACGGTCCGATCTTCTTGGAACTTTTCAAGAGCTCATAGAGCGAAGCGAGCGGCTTCAGTTCTTGCACAAGCTGTATTTTGTACGCTTTCAATCAAAGATCTCGACGTAAAATGCGCAAAGTCATTGCGTACGTCAGTCCGACTTGCTGAGACTGGCGCCGCATCGTCTCTCCACGTTGTTCGTGTACACTCTCAGCTACGGCTGTTATATTTTCTTCACTGCTGAACGTGGTGTATTCGGTCGAATGGTATCCAATAATCAATGCTGTATCTCAAAATGGTTAAGGTGTGGGCCGATTATATAGACCATAAAAAAGGCTATTGAAAAAAGTTCCACTACTTGTATCATCCGTTACAGTTATGTATTTGTTCTCACTCTCCAATAAACTCTTTTTAGCACTTTTCTATAATAAGTACTCGCTTAGTGAGCGCCATTACCTTAATCACTATCTCACCAACCTATACAAAATACAACACATACACACCGAAACCCGTTACCATCAACAACAGAAACGATACGAGTCAATTGCATGCTCTCTTCAAGCATTTTGTTTACAGACATTTACATTTTCAAGTTAAGTTTCGCCATTTCGCGGTCGTTGGTCGGTCTAGCCGGGTGTTAGCTGCCACTAAAGTGTACATAGCTGATGCCAAGCGCACGTACGTTCGCAGCCGCCGAGTGGATTTATAACGAAAATATACATTTTAATCGATTAGCAGAGAAGCGGATAAGAGTCTGTGGCACTTAAGTGATTACTTGAAAGAATAAAAAAATATAAATAAATAAATAAAGTGAACATCAAAGAGCAGACTGATTTTATTGGCAAAACGCCGCACAAGCAGAAAAATAATGACAGAACCAGCGCCACGTGAGGTGAGTCAGCGAGCGTGCTCTCGCTCTCGTAAGTGTGCTCATTTCAATGACGTCTGTGTTCTCATGTTTGCAGCAGAGCAAGTGAAAGTGTATTACGGCATATGTGGGTGGTTGTTTGTGTGTGTTCATATAGATGGTGTTTTTATGAAACCCTGAGCATGGCGAGAGTATGAGAGCGTTCTAATCAGCTGGTTTTTTGAGAGACCATTCAATTGATAAGACCGGTTAGCCGCATATTAGTGACATTATGCGAGCAACAAATCTACATACATACATACATACGTGTGAGGGCAAAGCTCAAATATTGGAAATGCATTTTGGCCTGTGTTTTATTGCTGCTATCGGTTACCTTTTTTGTATGTAGAACATGTTATTTGTTGTGATTAAATAAAAAGCTCATTTAAAATATTGTAAAGGTAATTTGAACACGAATCGAAAGGTTTATTATGTGAGTGACAGAACGTTTAATAAGGGGTCATAGTGTATTAGAAACTTTACTAGTTGCAGAAAATATCCTCCATGCAATTTTTAGGAATATTGCCACTTTGAAAAGTATTTGACAGGTTAATAACTTTATAACTATACTTCTATGAGCAAAAAATATTAAGACTTTGTTCATGATTTTAAAATTCTTAATTAATTTTTCAAAATCTATGTCGTCCCTTCAAAAAACTCGATGGTAGTGAGGAAAAGGTTCTATACATCCTTTGTTAGTATCCAGCTCAATCACAAACCAAACACCGAGCTCTAGGAGTCCATCAGATACCAAACCTAATATCTACAAAACGTATATAGCACCGAATACGATGAACGCAGTGGACGCCCAAAAGAGGTTTTTACCGAAGTCCACAAAATAATTTTAGATGACGGTAAAAAGAAGTTGTGCGAGATTGCAGGCATTATAAAGATTTACATCACATCAATCACAAATATTTGTGTATGAGAAAGCTTTCTGCAACATTGGTTGTCCTTTGAACCAAAAACAACGACAGGTTGATGATTCACAGCAGTTTTTGGAGATTTTCAAGCGTAATAAATCCGAGTTTTTGCGTCAATATGAGACAATGCATGAAGCCAGGCTTCACTCTAAAGTCCAATCTACAGTCAACCGATTGGACTGGACACAATGAACCCGCTACAAAGCGAGGAAAAACGCAACCGTCGATTGGCAAGGTTATGGTAGCTGTATTTTGGGATGTGCAAAGAATATTTTTTATTAATTACCTTGAAAAAGAAAAACCTATCAACATTACTTATCATTATTGCACCATTTGAATGGCGAAATCGTCGAAACACAGCCGCATTTGAAGGAAAAGAAAGTGCAGTTTCACCCAGACAATGCACCGTCTGTGTAAACGTTGGAAAAATTCCATGAATCGGTCTTCGAATTGCTTTTGTATCCACCGTATTCTGCAGATCTCGCCCCCAGAGGCCATTTCCTGAGCTCAGATCTCAAAAGAATGCTCGCTGTGAAGAAATTTTCGTCGAATGAAGAGATGATCATCGACACTAAGGTTTATTTTGAAGCAAATGACAAATCGTACCACAAAAATAGTGTCGAAAAGTTGAAGGGTTACTATAATCAATGTATTACCCTTGATGTGAATTATGTTGAATAATAAAAACGCATTTTGCCAACAAAATTTTCAATTGACTTGTTATAGTGGTTAGATAACAGCGGTTCCTCCCAATGGATCCTAAGGAGAAAATATCTCAAAAGTGAGAGACTAGTTCGCGTATATACAGATAGACGGGCGAGCTGATCATTTATACGCACATAAGTATATATTTTCCTTCTTAGTGTTGCAAACTTCTTGGAAATGTCTGACTTCAATCGTCGCTCCTTTTTTTATTGTACATGATATGATTGAATTTTTGTTTGCATTGGTGTGTGTTGTTGTCGTGAGTGAATTGTATTGGTGTAATGTATTGGAGTGCGCCAGTGTTGTGCTTTGTGGAGTGGTGAGTTTATGTGGTTGTGGTGTGATTTGAAGGGAAGCTCGTCTAATCAATCAATTATACATTTTTGAAAGTTGACAGCTTTATGCGTCTAATTTATAGATTTTCAGAATTTTTCCATTTCATACTTTTGTTTTTTTATTTATTCTTCTTTCTTTGTTTGAAAATTGTGATTTTAGTTTTTAAGGAGCTATCTGGAGACACATTTCATCAAATAAATTCCTGTCCCCAAACTAATTATTTTGTCTGGTTTAAATTCAAGCCTACAACCTTACAAACAAACATTGCGAAAAGGCTATATATAACTGTTTTTAGAAATATAATCTATCTGTGTTTTTGTTTCTCGAGAGAAGATTTATCAAAACCAACTGAATACAGTTATGAAACCTATATTTCTTTTTTATCTCTTTTCAGTACGAGGACATACGCATTCCTGTACCGTGGGGTCATCTAGCGGGACGTTGGTATGGCGATCGTAATATACGCCCCATACTCGCCTTACATGGTTGGCTCGATAACATGGGCACGTGGAATACACTCTTACCACTACTGCCACAACACGTCGGCATACTATGCATTGAACTTACCGGACATGGTTACTCCTCACAATTTCCCAAAGGCTTGCCCTATCACACTACCGACTATGTGAATTTGATCGTACGCATCATGAAAGAGTACAAATGGCAAAAGGTCTCCCTGCTAACGCACTCCCTGAGCTCACTCGTCTCATTCATATACACCTCATTGTACCCCGAGACGGTGGACATGTTAATCGCTATTGATATCATAATACCGGTACAAAATACACTAGATTTCGAAATCAAAGCGTTACGTACGAACGCCGAGCGATTGCTTGTGGAAGTCGAACGCGACGAAAAGTTGGCGATGCATGAACCACCGGCATATACGTTCGATAAATTAAAACAAGTGCTATACGAGGGTTCACAGGGTTCAGTTGAGTTAGATAACTGTGAACATTTGCTAACGCGTAACATAAAGAAATCCGCAAAATATCCGGATAAATATTACTTTTCGCGTGATGCCCGTCTGAAATATTATATACGCTTCATCTCATGCCCACCATTACATTTGGAAATGGCTAAGCGTATCAAAAACGTGCCCTATCTTGTAATCAAGGGCAGTATGTCGGATATGATAAAAGAGGACTCTGATATAATAATTGATATGCTACGTCGGAATAATCCACATTTTGAGTATTACGAAATCGAGGGCACACACCATGTACACTTGAATAATCCCGAGGCGTGCGCCGCTGTCATAAATCCCTTTATAAATGCCCATAGGCCGGCGATGCCCAACACTTGGTGTGTCGATGACGCTGAAGATACGCCAATGAAGAGTAGTAAGAGTGTGTAGATGAAAAGCGAAAGAGAGCCAAAGGACGTCTGCGTTGCCTTAGAAGTAAACTGTAGTGGACCGGAACGGTATTGTTTTCAAAGTGTGGTCAGTGATCCATATATCAACGTCCAATAATAATTTTTTGATTATGCGATAATTTTTTCATAAAGTAAGTTATAAAAAAACATTTAAAAATTGTGTTTTAATTTCTAATAAATATTTCTGTATAATTTCTCAACAATTGGGGGAAAAATTAAAAAAAATCTTTGGAAATCGAAATCGGTAGACGAAGTCATATTTGAATATCAAACTTCTTCCGATATTCGCTGGGCCAATGCGCAAAGGACCATAAATCTTCCGCAGAACCTTTCTCTCACTCACGATTCTCACGTCGACTCATCATATGATGTCATCGCCCATGACTCTGCACCATAAAGCAGGACAAATTCGTCTTTGTTCGTCGAGAGAGGACTTTACTTTTCAATTGCCTACTCAGTTCGAAGTAGCACCTGTTGGAAAAAGTTATTCTTCATTCGATTTCGAGGCTGACATTGTTGTTGGTGTTAATAATGGTTCCAGGGTAGACGAAATTATCCACGACTTCAAAGTTATGACTGTCAACAGTGACGTGGGGGCCAAGTCGCTAGTGCGACGACTGTTTGTTTGATGAGAGGAGATATAGTATTTCGTCTTGACCTCGTTCACTACCAGACCCATTTACTTTGCTTCCTTATCCATTTTGGAGAAAGCAGATCTAATGGCGCGGTGGTTGAGGCCAATAATATCACTATCATAGGCGTATGCCAGCATCTGTACACTCTTATAGAAGAATGTACCTTCTCTATTTAAATTTATATCTGCCAACAGTGACGTCGTTCCGAGAACGCGAGGACTGTGCTTTCAAATAGCCAAAATGGTGGTTCGCGTCGATCTGTTTGTTGAGGGTCTTCTCTAGAATTTTAAGTATTGTAAAAATTTGGTTTCTAGTGGATTTTCCAAATCTAAAGCAACAATGGCCTTAAGTCTTCCAGACAATACAATCGAAAGAAGCTTATGAACAATGTTAAGAAGAGTGAAATAGTTCATTCTAATAGTTTCAAAGGAAAATAGAGTCATGTGTTGAAGTTCACGCAAGTGAGGAAAGTTCTCTGAGCGCCATTCCCTTGGAAGTGGCCAGAAACGATTCTTTCACATATAGCTCAAGCAGCTCACGACTTCCGGTCTTAGACCAAGTATCCTCTGGGTATCTTTATCCTCTGGCTAGCTAAAGAGCATCCGTTTGAAGTCGAGCTAAAATGAGAGACGATCCATTCCTCCCCAGGGTTATGCGCTGGGTTTGATGCCAGTCACGTAAAAAACACCCCCAAAGAAAGAGACACAAGAAGAATAGTTTCATTTGAAAGGATCTCAACCAGCCTCTCTACTTATCTAACATAACAAAAAACCATACTCCTAGCAGCTGTGTAAAGTTCCAAAAGATTATGTGTTTTAACATAAAATAACTAAGAAGAGGGAATACTTCTATGACGAAGATAATGCCGAACTACCGGATGTAAAATACTCTGTACATTTTTAGGAGCAAATTTAATCGGATAGAAAAGATCTTGTCAAAGTACTTAAACGAAAGGGATACCCGAGTGCAATCTGATGGTTTTTAACAGGTTTTCAAATCGATCTCTAATAACAAATGGTTCGATAAAAAAAAACAGTTGGCTCCAGAGCATCATCAGCAATATCTTTCGAGGATCTTTACAAGAAATACAAGAAAATTGAGTTAAATTCTAATTGTACTCTCACACATGCCCTCGCTCTCACCCTTTACTAACCGCAACATCTGCCTGCTCATAATCCCGCCTAGCGCAGAAAGCAGTGAATTCACCAAATTTTCCCAAATAAATGTAAATCTTTCGTAATTTTATCCCAAGGTATTTACATGTCGTCGAATATTTGACTTATTCTCGGCTGCGGTTTTATCTGTCCGCAAGGTAGACTTAAAAGTGTATGCGGATTAGTGCGGCGAGCGATGAGTTTAGCACAAAATTACATTGCTGCTCGAAAAGTTTGCTATCGCTCGGCAGCATTATCGGGAAATTTATTACTTTGTGTACAGAATATGCAGCGAGAGCGTGTAAAAAATGAATGTGCTTGCCAAAAATCGTGTATTTATTTAAAGCCACCGAGGCAAAGACGACAACTTTACCGGCAGCAGCAGTGCCGCCTACACACTTGCCCGGGCAACTTGTCGTTCAAATGATTTCGTAGATTCATCATCGGCTTGTAAAGTGGGCGGTTTGTTGTTGCAGCGCGGCCAGCGAAAGGGTGGGCGGGAGCTTGGTGCGCTACTTGAAACAATAAAGATCCTTCGAGGAAAATTGGCGACGATGAAATTCAAATTGCAACAACTGCAAAAACACAAAGCACTAACCGGTTTATATTGTTACAGTTATACGAGAGAGGTGCGATAAAGCTCGAATCTTAAAGCACAATCAATAAATTTACTATACAAATAGTGTAGTATTCTCTGTTAGACGGCCACTGTTGAAATTACTGAATCGGATACGCAGTTTTATTTTGAAGCGTATAGAGACGGGCATGTCCGCGGATTTTAAAAAATTGAGCTGAGATTCGATTGTTATTTTTGGAAGATTTGCTGCGTAAGGTTACTCTTCCCTTTCGGTGGTTCTATTCTCTTTGTTTCAACAAGTCTCAAAGAGGTCGCACGTCGGTTTTGATTATCTGCGCTCAGGTCCCCGATGGGTAAAGTGAGATAAGTACTCCATCTCATATTGATAGACCAACGATTATAGGAGCGCGCTAGGGCTGAGAGCAGATATCTCAAAAGACCGCGTTGGTCAAAATCTGCATGAAGCATGAGACATGGGAAAGAATTCGGATGTCGATGGATGCTGCGTATGCTCACCCCGACGACAAACCCAACTGTGTGACCACGTCGAAGCAGTGCTTGACACTTTTCTAGCACAATCTGAAAGATTTTCTGGATCGTTGCGTGGCCATCGTTGAAACACGGGTCCATTAGAACACACAACGAACAGTCGAAAAAGTGTAGTTCGCTCTTTCCCGGCGAACCTACTCCGATTAAAACAAATATGGTAGTACGGAAAGGTTGTTCTTGTTGTAGCGGCAGAATTCTACCGAGTTGACAGTCTTTGAGCGAATAAAAAATCCGGGTCCGTTCCGGTTACGTCGAACCGACTGTCGTCGGAATGGAGTACGGAAAGGTTATAGCCACCGCTTTTCAGGTATCACGAGGTGGGTCCTACCTTGACAAACCTCTTAATGTCTGCATTGTGTTGAATTAGCGAGTTGATTCTACGCCAAATTGCAGAAAAATGGCCTCGTCACAGAATCGTTTTAGTCCGAATACTAATCTGCCTTATCGTACTCCTGCCTCATCCACCGTATTCTCTAAATTTGGCTCCGAGCGACTTCTTTCGATTCCAAATTTGAAAGAGCCACTCATCTGGTCGAATTTTTTTTAATTTAAGAAGGTTACCGTCATATTTTTCCAATGTTTAGAAATAGATCGCCGTTTTTCCAAAGTTTTCGCTTATTTTTAAGTTTTCTACGTCGACAAAAGGGCTGATCAAAGACTGCCTAACTTCGCTAACAATAGCACCGAGTGTCTTTGGGATAAGACTGTTATGGGTGCCAGGCCACATCAGAATCGCATTAAACTGTACAGCTGATGAGCTACCAAGAAAAAGCACTCTAGAACTGCTATCGGTAGAGTGAGAGCTGGTCGATTGATAGATAGCTAGGTAGATAGTTGGGCTTCGTGGAATCTTGGCCACTATCGGTACCTGCACTGTCGTCCAGTAAGGTTGGGAATCCTACCAAACGCCATCTGCAGAAGCTAGATAGAGGAAGATGAGGTGGAGAGAGCTCAACACCTCCTTCTTGACTGTTCCGCGTTTGGGAGGTCAAGACTTAAACACTTGGGAACGCATATCTGCAGACATCCCATCGAGCTGGCGGGAATGGAATTTATAAGTTAGAAGAGTTTTTCTTTTCTATGGCTTCACAAAGGACTATATATATCTGCCCACGTGCCATCTCTCTAGATCAGCCATCTAACCTAACCAAACCTGACCTCTCTGATCTCAAAGTTTAAAAAATAACTCATCGGGTGGAGTTTTGTGTCGATTGAGGTAGTTACAGTCTTATATTCGGATGTTGAGAAATAAATCGCCACTAATACAAAATTTTAATTCTTTCTAGGTATCAATCGGGCCGCCCTCGTATGCTTCATAGCTATACAAGTGCTTGTGATCCATTTTGCCTTTACACTTGTCTCAGCATGTGAATGCAAATCCGTTGAGAAATCGGCTCTTGTTGTTATAGTTGTTGCTGGTGTTGTTGTTGTTGCTATTGTTGTGCCCAAATACTGTAGAGTACGACAACAATGTGTTAAATTTAAGACGCTATTATAAATGACTATTTTAAGCTAAATAAATTGTTCGGTATTTACTGTTATGCTGCTAACTGGCTCTTATTGCTATTTGTTATTGTTGCTATCTTTGGTGTTGCTGCTATTATTGTATTTTGCTTTACATGCATCCTGCATACTCGTATATCAATGGTCGTCGGTCGTCGGTTTGGCAGTTCATGTTTCACTCTTTGTTGTTTTTGTGCGATTTTTTTCGTCGCTACATTCAAGTCTCCACTTCTTCTCGAGGAGCATCCGCTTTTCTATTGGCGCGCTTGCTTTGCTCCACATTCCGCTCCACGAAGAGGAAGAAGAAGTGCAGTTGAGTAATGAATGTGTCTTTGATTGGCAAATATTTTTGCTTTGTTTCGAGTTGCTGTTGCATGAAATGAATGTGTCAGCGCTGACATTAGCACCAGCCGTTTCTGTTTGACTTCACAATTCCAATAGTAAATGATTTTCGAGTAATTGAGTGCAACGGTATTTGCCAAACGAGCGAATATGCAGTGGAGGCGAGAGTGCGTGGGTGAGAGAGGAAATGAAAAATATGTATGCGCTCGCTGCTTAACGGTAAAAGCAATGCTTCGGTAATTTATGACTTCTTTGAAATGTTTGCTGTGGAAAACTTTGCTTCCAGTATTACCGGGTGTTGGCTTTCGAGTTGTGTGGCAATGGTTAGAAGAAAGCTTGACGTTTTCAAATAAGTTAAGTATGAAGAAGAAATTTTAAGCTATTTTATTATGGAATGTCACTGTGTATTTATGATTTTAGAGGATTCTTTGTAGTAGAATCAACGAAGGAACTAACATCCTCTGAGTTGCATGTTGGTGCAAATTGAATGATTTGGAACGTGGCTCAACCTTACTTCGTTTCGTTTCACTTATTAAAAAATATAGGTATATTATTGTCATTCAGTCTCTATCTGATTTTTTTTAGATCCAAAGCATCTACTTCGAAATACCTTTCAAATTTGAATAAGCGCTCAACGAAATCAAATTACAAGATTCTGAAGAGAGAGAGGTGAATCGAGCTACATATAAGCTGGTATAACAAACAACTGGCATAAACAAAATAAACTGGTCTAAAGAGAAGACCTCTTCGATTTCTTTCTTTAAAGTGACTAATCGAACAAAAGTCTGGTATAAATTCAAAAACGGGTATAACCTTACTTTTTTAGATATCTCACTTTTAAATTGGAGGTGTAAACCCAACAAAGAACTAGTATAAATCAAAAAAAAGTAAAGTGACGAATCGAACAAGCAACTGGCATTAATAAAATAAACTGATCTTAAGAGAAGTCCTCTTCGATCTTTTTTAAAGTGACTAATCGAACAAACAACTGGTAGAAATAAAAAAAACTGGCATAACTAACCTGAATCTAACTGAACTGAACTGAATCTATCTCTTTTAATAAAATCAACTGAGTTTTGTCTGTCTCACTTTTAAATTCGAGTGGTAAATCGAACAAGGAACTGGTATAAATAAAAAAACTGGTCTAACGAGAAGATCCCTTAAACTCGAAAAAAGTAGCAAATCGAATAAACGACTGGTATAAATGACATTTGAAAATTTGTATAATTAAACAGACACAAAATTAAAAAAAGATAATCGTTTATACCAATTGAATTCGGGATCACATATCCGCTTTTATTAAATTCAACTTTTCTTTTTCTTTCTTTAGAAAATTTTGCGGCAAGAGAGCAGAGTTCTAACAAAGCAAACAGAGAAGTGGCGAATCGATGCGGCTATTATTTGATAGGAAAGCAATTGCCTTTTAGCAGACAAAGAGATAATTCAACAATATTTCGAAAGATTGATTGAAAAATTAAGATTTTTTGCTTTTTGTGGAAATTTTTACTTTAATATTTTAAACCTAGAATGAAGAAAACTGAAAACATGAGACAGTATGTCATATGTCATTCTTAAAATCGAGATACTATCTTTTCGTCTTATCGTTTTGATTAGGCGTTCACAGCGTTAGTTCTGGACCACAACCGCCTGAACTTCATTGATCCGATAGTACGACGTGCATATCCTTTTATCAAGAGAACACAAATCCATATTTATCGAAGAACTAAAAAAGACAACGTCAAAATTTACTAAAGTTGTTGACTGAAAGACTTACGTCTGGAGTCAACAGATTATATGCTAAAAGAATTTCTAAAAAAAATCTAAAAAAAAGTTAGATAAATTGCAAAACCCGTTGACATAATGTATGCATCTAGGACTCAGAGAGTCTGAGCTTCTAAAAGAACAAGGGCTTGAACACTCGGAAATCCTCACTTATTTTGACTTTCTGCCGGATCACTTGGATCATGGAGTCGCCAATCCGAACTCGGGCGGCTCCTTCTCTACCTAAATACCGCCGAAACCGTTGGAGGAGAGGGGCAGTAAGTTTCTTCACGGCTGGGTCAAAGCTTGGGGGCCAGAGGGCCGAGATTGCAGCCATTAAGGTAGCAGTAAATTTTTAGGGAGGTGACCATCCATTCAGACAGTAGAGCGGCGATACTAGAACTCATTTACAGTACGTTTAGAGCTGGTGGAAGACTGCTTAACCTCGCTATCAATAGCATCAAATACATTTGTGTTAAGACTGGTATGGGAGTCGAGGTACATAATTATATTATGAAATAGAGTTTCCACCTATACATAAAACTCGCACTTGGTAGTATATAACAAAATATGTATTACAAGAAAGGTGTTTAAAAATTCATTCGGTATATACTCAAGTTTTCAATCTCATTTAGGAGTAGAGTTGCCACCTACCTAAAAAATAAAAGATACACAAAATGTAGCAAAAAATTTGGGAAAACCTTAGCGAGAGTCTGCAGGGAGATTTCAATCGACAAAATATTTTGGAACAGAGTTACCACCTGTGGAAAAAAGCCCTTCGGAATATATTCGCTGGTTTTTCCACATATCTATATTAAAAATAGAATTGACAGCTATTGCAGTTAAGGAAATGTATTCCGCACTTTATTTAAATATATATGTACATATGTGAAATGGAGTAGCCACTCTCAAAAAATTAAAACATCAGAAGATTATATGTTATTAGAATTTGCTGATTATCCATTAAAGAAATATTCAGAGGTGTGATATTTGAACATATGGTCGAATGACGTTGCCATACTGCTAAATAATACGTAACAAAAGTAGAGATTTCAAAAAAATTGGTGAAAGTAAACCGTTTTAGAAAACATAAAGCGTGCAGCGAGACTTTGAGCTAAAATATTTTTGAACAGAGTTACCACATATTCCACTTTCAGAGGATATTAACTGTTTTTTTTTTTTTATAAATGTTATGAACAGATTTCGCAGCTTTCGAAGTTTTAGTGAATATATTCAAAGTCTTTTTGAAACACATACATATGTATGTGGAATGGAGTTGCCACCTAATCAGCTTTGTTTACATATATACATATGTAAGTACATATTTCGGAACGGAGTTGCCACCTAATAAAATATTAAATCATTTTTAAATAATAATTATCTTGTTAGAATTAGATGTGCTAGTTTTTGAAAATAAAAGTTTCGGGGCTGCTGTACCGGCATATGCTGGAATAGAGTTGCCACCTACAGAAAATTCAAAACATAAAAAAATTACATATGTCTTAATAGAGTTAGATATGTTAGCTTTCGAAAAAATATTCAGAGCTGCTGTATTTGAACATATGTCGGTATGGAGTTGCCACCTACAGAAAAGTCAAAACATAAAAAAATTATGTATTATTAGTATGAGAGGTGACAGCTTACGAAAAAATATCCTTAGCTGCTTTATTAATAAATTTTTTGGAAAGGAGTTGCCACCTTGTGCAAATAGTAAAACTGTGTAAAATTGTTTGAAAATATTAATGACATGGGTAGATATGTATGTATTTGTTCGCACAAGTAGTTAATTGTGAAGTAATCAGTTTGCGCATTCATTACCGCATACCAAGTAATGTGTAATTAAAATATAATTTTTTAATTTATGCAGAGCATGGAACAGCAAACTGCTGGCGATGGCAGTGAGGAAAATACATGCGGCAGAAGATAGGATAAGCACATACTTGTATGTGTACTTAGATGAGTATATATGAAGATATACGTACATATATGTATATGTGAATATATATACATATATCTATGGATATGTATATACATATATATGCGTATGAATGTGTGTACATGTATATATTTGTAAACTTTGGCTTCGGTTGCACCGTTAAACGCTCCATATGCGTGAATTTCTTGTCTTCCTCAACAGCATTAACATAAACACATTGCTGCATAATATATTTTGCGTGTGTGTGCGAGCATCGTGCATTTTCAGCCACTTGAAGCTCAAGCATTGTGTAGTTTTTGAGTAAAATAATTGCGAAAACAATTCATCGGCGTTGAATTTGCACATTTGTACTTAATTTCATTTGAAATGCGGCGAAGTACACAAGTGAAATATGCAAATGAGGCGGATACGTATGTCTGTATGTATGTTATTTGTGTATGTTTCTATGTTACTGCGTTTGCCAGCGCATTGCCTTGATGAAGGAGAAGACTTTATGCCACCAATGGGAAATACTCTTCCACACACATACTTGAGTTATTTCGCGTTTGTATCGTTTTTAATTCATGATGGACAGACATACATACATATATTGGCTCATTGCCGCTTTAGCTCGCTGTTTTAATTGCACTTTTTATACCCTAAACCATCCGAAATTTTGCACATGCCGTTTTCAGTACAAGTTGCGGTTTATATATCGAAATCGTCGATATCGGACCACTATAGCATATAGCTGCCATACAAACTGCACAATCAAAATTAAGTTCTTGTATGGAAAACTTTTTTAATTGAGAAGATATTCCGACGAATTTTGGCATAGATTATTATTCAAGAGAACACTACAATCAGTGCGGAAATTATTGAGATCGGACCATTAAAGCATATAGCTGTCATACAAACTGAGCGATCAAAACGAAGTCCTTGTATGAAAAACTTTCTTATTTGGCAAGATATTTTTAAGAAATTCTATACAGATTATTAGCTGAGGCAGTGCTGTAATCTCTGACTAAATTGTTCAAATCGAACCACTATAACATATAGCTGCCATACAAACTGACCGAGCAAACTCAAGTTAAAGTTCTTTTTATACTCTTTTATGCCATAAAAAATACACCTGTGACGGGTATTTTAGCTCCGCTGCAGTCAAAGTTAGTGTTCTCCTCTTGTTTGCTTCTTAATTTCTCAAATACCGCTGGCAAAGCGCGACTTACGCTAGTCCTTAGCAAATGTGAAATCTTTGTGCGCCTAAAAAGCATTTATAAATTCATTACTTACAATATATACGCACACATGTGAAAATATACACACACATATCAAATGTAGAAACATATATACATATATATTATGTACTTGCTTCCGCTCGCTTCAATCGTAAATAGTTCGTTAATTGCCGCAAGAAAAAACGCACGTTTGCGCGTTGCCATCTAAAGTACGCTTGCAATTAAATGAACACACACACACACATGCACGCAAACACAGAAATGCGCGCCTGTGCAGGCAGTCAATTTCCATTTCATTAATCCAATTTGCATAAAAAAGTTGTAAAATGAGAATTCACTGTGAGTTTGGGCAAATTACTTCCGAATATTGTTAAGCTTTTATTTCACTTGCAGTTCTACTATTTATGCCTATGTACATATACATGTACTTCGCGCAATGTTTGTATGTATGTGTGTGCAAGTGAACACGATAACTTATTAAGGGGGTAAAAAGTAACTAGTTTTTCTATATAATTATGAAAATCTTTGTATTTGACGGAGTAAAATATTTGCTATATCGGAGTACGCTTTGTATGTGAGGTGCGTAAGGTCCGAGTTCGAAACCCAGCATATATTAAATTTGAAATTAGAGACAAATTTTCCAGTTTACTGCATTTCTCGGTCAATATGTGAGTTATTGAAACTGGAAGGTATGTTTCTCTTTCACAATAGACCAAAGGTCGCGGTGCATTCCTCATAAATAAATCTAATGTTGCTCTGATAATAATGTGTCTATGTGCTTTAAATGGATGCAATTGAGTGAAAACTTGCCAACCCTCTATATAATTAATATAAAAATTTTCAAACTTCTAGCTGACTTTACTCGTTCTTCTTAGTTTGTGTGATACCTTAATGAAACTCAGGGAGCATCATGTCTGTTAGTAATATATAGTAATGCCAAAATAGATGAAATCTGGTCAATACTACCACTATCTCCAATATTCAATACACCTAATATACCATTTGCAAATTACCGGTTGGCTTTAAATCGTAACATATGTATATATCGGTAACCCTGGCTAGGATACAAAGCCTAATTAAATTTCGCGATATAAGCAAATCGTGAACTGCCAACAAATGCCATCAAAACTTAAGAAAATATTCAATACTTTTAGACCGAAATGTGAACATGCAGATCTATGTATCAGTGCACTTCTCTGTCAATGGTTCGTTGGAGGTTGATAAGATGGGAGATGTAACTTTATAACCCGAAGTAATGAACCAGCACCCATTCGCTACACGATGCTAGGTGATTTCAAACGGATTACTTGTGTAATGCGATGTTCTGTAAAGAAAGGTATGCCAGGCGGTTCACAATCGTTACCGCACTCAGTAGTAAGGGAGCACTTAAAGGCTATATGATGAAGAGCTGTTTTTCGAGAGTTGAATCAATATATACGAATTCAGGTATCATATATGTATCTTGGAGTTGAAAAACCATGGCTCTCACCAAGGGTGGTGGTCATTATGAGAGCTCATGGCGTTGAATTCCCAAATGCAGCAACTCTTACTATATTAGCCACTTCAGAGGCAAACATCGTAAGGAAAATGGGGTCTGTGCAATATGTGGTTCAAATAATTTGGAACTTATTTATGTAGCTCATAAGAAGCATCATAGAAATTATATGGTTTTGTATTTGTTAAGCTTTTTTTAAGTTAGTAAAATAATACTGATTAGTGTTTAAGGCCTTTCAAGAGCTATCCATCATTCTGCTAGCATACTATCTATACGATTTTGTTCATTAAATATGAATAAAAAATACTGTTTTTCCGATTCTTGTTCATCAGATATGATTGCAAGGATTAAGGCCAGGGAAGCACCTTCAGGTAAATAGAGGCTGTTACTTATATGAGCTCTAGCATGAGTTTTCAGCCGATTTTATTAATTCTAAACACAAAACACGCTCTATCAATTTTATTAATATAATCTCATATTGGCCGATATATGTAGTATAAAGTCACCTAAAAGTTCGAAAATCTTTATATTAGGTATATGGGGGTTACATATGTACGTATGTATACTATAAATACCATAATATAGATATATGGAAAAATACAAAAAAAAAAAAAATTCGGACCAATCAAAAATTCGTAACAAAGTCAATTGAAATTATCTGTTACAGACAAAAAAAAATTTCACAAATATTAAATTAAAGATTTATAAAAAGTTTCAGAGCAGAGCTGCCAGCTTCAAAAATTTATAAAGCGACAAAAGCGTACTGAATATGACAATAAACGCTAAAATCTAGTCTAATTATACACTTACTTGTATATACATATATGTGCGTCTGAAAGCCAGACAAAGGACAATCTGAAAAGAGAATATACTATTATTGACATTAATAAACAAAAAAAAAAGTATTAACTAAAATTTATAAATTCCAAAGCTTTGACATACAAGTAAAAAAAGTTTCTCATTTAAACCCAGAAAAAATCTCTCTTTAACTGAAACACCCTTTGCAATAACTTACGATTGGTAGCCACAAGTACACAGTTAAATTTATTATTTCACATCAAATAATATTTGCACGTACATACATATGTGTGTCTTTGTGTGTGTGCAAAACTGTGAGTGTTTATGTCAGCTTTTGACAGAAATAAATGTGTATAAAATAAAATAAATCAAATGCAATGCTCTGTTTTTAATGGTTGACAATGCAAAAATTGCAACAATTTGTCACACATGCCGGTTGTTGTTGTTTTAATTGTTGTTGCTTTCTTGTTAGCGCTTTTGAGAGCAAAGTAAGCAGGAGAGCTGCAGGCAAAATCAGTTTTCACTTTTTACTAAAACAGTTAAATTATGCACATTTACAAAAGCTGATACAAACACACACACACACACAGACATGAGTAGACATGAGAGCAAAACCACACATACGAGCATTTAGTTGAGAGCATTCGAACGTATTTAATGAAAGTACTTGTTGAGGATATAAATTTTATGGAAATTTTGGTTTTTCTTTAATACTTTCAATTTCAATTTATAATTTTTTTATTAATATTTAAGCTTAGTGTACTAAAAATAGTATCTACGATCTTAAAATGGATCCAATATTGTCACTAAAGTGCTCTAAAACCAAAACAGTTAATTTTTTATAATTTTTTTTTACGAAATCCACCAAAATTCAATTCACATTTTCTATTTGCAGCGAAAATTGTTTGGTGTGCCCGTGCGTATACGTGACAATTTGCCCATACAAATTAAATTTAGCCATTTCCACACTCACTCACTCACTCAAATCGTAGCATACATTTGGGCGCACGCTAATCCGCAAACACACATACATTGGCACTCACGTTGCGACTACGCAATATATTACCGTGTTAGAAATTTCTAAGGTTGCCGCGCATAAATAGCATTTGTAATTTTCTCGGGTAAATATTGAACTAGAACGTGGCCCAGGGTATTTATCTTTCAAATTGTCGGCAAACAAGGAAAAATTGGCGTAAAAAAATTTCATTTTCGGTTTGATGAGGAAACGCGCGCGCCTCTTGTATGTATTTCCTTGGAAAATATTGACATTCATAATTAGTATACTCGGAATATGGAGCGTTTGCCAGTTGAATGACGAGGGTGATTGCTTTATTTGAGCGCGCTCATTTGCATATTTGTAACGGTGCAAATGAGAGTGCCGCAATACTAGTTTTAGCTGTATTTTGATAACCTAATTTTGAGGTATAATTGAGGAATCTTTTCTATCTAAAGGTCAAAGAAAGTATGTACTTGACGTAGTATTCTTCGGAGGAATTGCGAATATGGATCTGAAAAATTAAGAAGCAAAAAGTGAGGTCTCTAGAAAAGTTCAATAATACTCGGATATATGATATAATCGATACCATGATCAACGGTACTTCGAACTTCTGGTTATGTACCCCAAAAAATCAAAAAAAAAAAAGAAAAATCAAACAGTTAAAAGGTTGCCACCCGTCGAATTTCAAATCCAAAAGTTTTAAATTTAAAATAACAGTACCAAATGTGGTAGAAGTATAAGAACTTTTGCAGTGGAAAAATTTGTATTTCAAAAGGTTGCCACCTGTTACATATTTTTTATGTGATAAAATTTATAAAACATTTGTTAACTTAGCCAAGACTGATCTAACTTTAAAGTTAAATGTCAACAAAAAATTTAAAAGGTTGCCACCTGTTTACAATTTTAAATCGAATTAATTTTTTAATCAAAGAAACACCACTAAATGGTATCAAGGCAGTTAAATTTTTTTGAGAAAAAATTTATGTGATTAAATTTATAAAATAATCTAATTTTAAAGATAAAGGACAGCAAAAAATTTAAAAGAATGCCACATGTTTACACTTTTAAATGTAATTAATTTTTTAATTAAAGAAACGCCATTAAATGGTATAAAGGCAAAAGAAATCTTGCAGTTAAAACTATTTTCTGGAAAGGTTGCCACCTGTTGAATATTTTTATTTGATAAAATTTAGAAAATATTTGATCCGTTTATGAATATTGTTGCCATTATATGGCAGAAAAAAATTACTACCTTTTTATTGTTAAACATTTTTTTGGAAATATTGCCACCTGTTGAAAAGTTTTAAATTGATTTAATTTAAAAAAATATTTGATTAACACATCTGAACGATATTATTAGTAACACAACCGCTTTGCTGAGGAAATAATAATATTTATTTTAAAAGGTTGCCACCTGTTAAATATCTTTTTACATTTGAATAAGTGCATGAAATACATACAACATGTGTATGCTCTCACAGCGAATATGTTATACGTTACCTTAGTGAAGATTGAGCTAATTTTAAGGTCAAATCGTAAAAATATACAAGGTTACCACTTGTTTGCAATTTGAGTTTAATGATTTCTTATTATTTGAAACGAAAATATTTGTCATGTTACTTAGTAGGATTAATCCAAATATACATACATAAATGATGTTCTTATTAAACATACATACATAAATAATTTTTTATTAACGGTACGTAAATAAAAGGTAATAATGTTGCCACCTATTTAAAATTAGTAAGTCGAAAAAATTGTTAGGTTCGACAAATATTACATAATGAAAAGTTTGACAAAATGCTGCAGTTTTTAAATGACTTTTTGAAAGGTTGCCAGCTGATAAAAATTATAATTTGTAAGAATTGCATAAAATATTTGTAATGTTATTAAGATTGAACCAAATATAAATAAAGATCTTATTAGGCGGTACGATTTAAAAGTTAAAGATAATAATGTTGCCACCTATTTCAAATTAGTAAGTTGAAAAAATAGTTAGAATAGAGAATTTTACATTATGAGGAGTTTAAAAAAATATTTCCGTTATAAAATGACTTTTTGAAAGGTTGCCACCTGATCAGAATTATATTTAGAATGAAATGCATAAAATATTTGTAGCCATAGTGAAGTTTGATACACTTGAAATATTTTTTTAACTGTACTAGCTGCAATTTAAAGCATTTTTAGTAAGAAAGTTGCCAGCTGTTTTTAATTATAAGGAAGAAGAAATGTTGAAAAAAGATTATCAAATGACAAGGTGCTTTGCTTAACCTATATGAGTAAAAGGATAAGTTAAAAGTATTTTTTGAAAATGTTGCCACCTTTCGTGTATTGAAAATAGTATGTATGAAAGTTGCCACCTGTTCAAAATAACTCAGTTAATCAAATGCATTTAGTATTATGAAGTTGGAGTTAATATTAATATATTTTGTACATTTACTAGCTACTACGTAATACATTAAATGTGGGATGGTTGCCACCTGTTTGCAATTTTAATGATATGGAATTTGTTGAGTTAAAGAAATACTATCAAATGGGATATAAGCAGACGTGCAAAGAAAAATATTTTTTTAAAAATGTTGCCACCTGTTAAATAAAAACAATTTTATAAAATTTAAAAAATATTTTTGATATCACAGAAACAAACATAGTTGGCCTAGGATAGTTTGCTATTAAAAAAATGGTCGCCATCTATTTATGAAAATATTAAATTCAAATTAATTAAAATTTCGACCCACCGAACGAGTCATAGAAAATTGGACTTAAAGGCTGGAACAAAAAATAAATGCTGAACACAGCTCTTTTGAATTATAATAATCCTTCGTCTTTAAATCTGAAGTGTCTGTGTCTTTTCTTTAAAAAAGTAGGGTACCTCGAAATGGTTCACCCTTTATATACATTTCAGTTACTTTATTGGGTTTGCCAAGCAATTTTCTAATTTCCTTACTTACTATTCCTTACTTACTATTTAGCTCTAAACGTACTCTTTAAGGAAATAGTGCACACTTCTAAATTGAACATTGCAACAAAAAATCAAGAATTTGTTTTTGGTCGAAAAGCGAAATGAGTTGACAAAGAAACACAAGAATTCCAAATTTCCGCGTCAATCTTCGCCGAGAATTTAAAGAAAATTAGCCGAACAAGGAAGTTCGCCAGACGGAACAGAAATACAAAGCTGCGACCAGCAACCGCGTTTTAAGCGTAAACGAAAAACAACAACAACAAGAAAAACACAAAAATAGATAAAAAGGAAAGCACGAAAAGCGTAGAGCACAGTGACCTAAAAAGGAAAATACTTCGCAGCAGATAGAAATGTTTTTCAACAGACAGCTATCTAGTATCTATGTGTTGTTGTTGTAGTGGGTAATGAAAAAGTGTCTACAACAAAATGATGGCGAACAGCAGTGCGGACATGTTTGTGTGTGTGTGAGTCTATGATGCTCGTCATTCCTTCCGCCGTAATCTGTTATTTGTGATTTTGTTGTATTTCTATTATCTTCTCAATTCCACTTGATAGCTTTAATGGCGTATTTATTTCGCTCGCTTAGCATGCTTTTCGCTCGCAAATTTTGCACTTCGCGCTCGTCAAACGCTGAAACATGAAAAATTCAATTTATGCCGTTTCATTGCGGAATGACTTACGAGTGCTGGAAGATTTTAGAATGGAGGCAAGAAGGAGTTGGGTTGCCTCCAGAAAAACTAACAACAACAAAAACAAAAATAAAGAAAAAAATAATATTATATATGGTACTACAAAGGCATTTAGAAGGAAAAATAAAAATAACAAAAAAATTACAACAACATCAACTTTTTTCTACTACAACAACAACAAATAAACCAATAAATGCTTTAAAAACATGCGCAATGACCAATAAAAAATTTACAACAACAATATTTCATTACAACAACAACAACATTATACAATAACAACAGCAAAACAAAGAAAAAATAAAATATTTTCAGTATAAAAAACTCCTAAAATATTACAATAACAAAATTCAAACTACAAAATATAAAATAACAACAACAAGAATACAGAAAAATAAAACCAAATATTATAAAGTACAATAAAAATACAAGAATTTGCAACAACCGTATACAACAACAACAACATTATACGAAAAAAACAACAACA